>NW_022261981.1:3297055-3305324 GCF_002021735.2 Oncorhynchus kisutch | reverse complement strand
AGAACCAGGAACCAGGAACCAGGAACCAGGAACCAGGAACCAGGAACCAGGAACCAGGAACCAGGAACAAGGAACCAGGAATCAGGAATCAGGAACCAGGAACCAGGAACAAGGAACCAGGAATCAGGAACAAGGAACCAGGAATCAGGAATCAGGAACCAGGAACCAGGAACCAGGAACAAGGAACAGGAACCAGGAACCAGGAACCAGGAACCAGGAGCAGGAACAGGAACCAGGAACAGGAACAGGAACCAGGAACCAGGAACAGGAACCAGGAATCTTCGGTGGTGAAAAACATCATGTTTTATTATATATAATATGAAGAAGGAATATTCCAGAAAAGTTAACGGTACTGGGATGTGGAATAGAAGAGGGCTGCTGACAGAGGGAGGAAACGACTGAAGGAAAGGAGGAGAGAGACAGAGGAGAGGGAGGAAACGACTGAAGGAAAGGAGGAGAGAGACAGAGGAGAGGGAGGAAACGACTGAAGGAAAGGAGGAGAGAGACAGAGGAGAGGGAGGAAACGACTGAAGGAAAGGAGGAGAGAGACAGAGGAGAGGGAGGAAACGACTGAAGGAAAGGAGAGAGAGAGACAGAGGAGAGGGAGGAAACGACTGAAGGAAAGGAGAGAGAGAGACAGAGGAGAGGGAGGAAACGACTGAAGGAAAGGAGAGAGAGAGAGACAGAGGAGAGGGAGGAAAGAGATTGACATACTGCCCGATCGAGATCTATCTATCCTACGTTCCATCACAAGATTCCCCAGGACATGGCAAACAGGAATGACTGCTCCTTATTTAGTGAGTTTCTGAATAATGGGATTGAATGGGAGTGAAAATATTTTTTTTCTCTCCTGGAACTAAACGATATAATGGGATCGTGGAGTGTGTGACTCAGACCACAAATTCCCCTCTTTGATGTGTGTTGGAAGGGAGACATATTTTGTACAGACACAGCTGATACACACAGGAGAAAACACCTGGAGCTGGACAGCTGATCTGGAAGATGATTTGGAGCTTGGAGTGACACTGACAGAAAAGGTAAAGTATGACTGTTGACACACACACACACACAAATGCTGAATACAACAGGTATAGTAGACCTTACAGTGAAATGCTGAATACAACAGGTGTAGTAGACCGTACAGTGAAATGCTGAATACAACAGGTGTAGTAGACCTCACAGTGAAATGCTGAATACAACAGGTGTAGTAGACCTTACAGTGAAATGCTGAATACAACAGGTGTAGTAGACCTCACAGTGAAATGCTGAATACAACAGGTGTAGTAGAGGTGTAGTAGACCTTACAGTGACATGATGAATACAACAGGTGTAGTAGACCTCACAGTGAAATGCTGAATACAACAGGTGTAGTAGACCTCACAGTCAAATGCTGAATACAACAGGTGTAGTAGACCTCACAGTGAAATGCTGAATACAACAGGTGTAGTAGACCTTACAGTGAAATGCTGAATACAACAGGTGTAGTAGACCTTACAGTGAAATGATGAATACAACAGGTGTAGTAGACCTCACTAACAGCTCTAGGATCAGATAATATAGATCAGAGACATGGAGCCTATCCCTAACTAACAGATCTAGGATCAGATTTAAACTGTGTGGTTCAAGCCCTGAATGCCGGGTCTGTTGTTTTGCTGCCGGGTCTGTTGTCCTGCTGCCGGGTCTGTTGTTCTGCTGCCGGGTCTGTTGTTCTGCTGCCGGGTCTGTTGTCCTTCTGCCGGCTCTGTTGTTCTGCTGCCGGGTCTGTTGTTCTGCTGCCGGCTCTGTTGTTCTGCTGCCGGGTCTGTTGTCCTGCTGCTGGGTCTGTTGTTCTGCTGCCGGGTCTGTTGTCCGGCGGCCAGGTCTGTTGTTCTGCTGCCGGGTCTGTTGTTCTGCTGCCGGGTCTGTTGTCCGGCGGCCAGGTCTGTTGTTTTGCTGCCGGGTCTGTTGTCCTGCTGCCGGCTCTGTTGTTCTGCTGCCGGGTCTGTTGTTCTGCTGCCGGGTCTGTTGTTCTGCTGCCGGGTCTGTTCTTTTGCTGCCGGGTCTGTTGTCCTGCTGCCGGGTCTGTTGTTCTGCTGCCGGGTCTGTTGTCCTGCTGCCGGGTCTGTTGTTCTGCTGCCGGGTCTGTTGTTTTGCTGCCGGGTCTGTTGTCCTGCTGCCGGGTCTGTTGTCCTGCTGCCGGGTCTGTTGTCCTGCTGCCGGGTCTGTTGTCCTGCTGCCGGCTCTGTTGTCCTGCTGCCGGCTCTGTTGTCCTGCTGCCGGCTCTGTTGTTCTGCTGCCGGCTCTGTTGTCCTGCTGCCGGGTCTGTTGTCCGGCGGCCAGGTCTGTTGTTCTGCTGCCGGGTCTGTTGTTTTGCTGCCGGGTCTGTTGTCCTGCTGCCAGGTCTGTTGTTTGCTGCCGGGTCTGTTGTCCTGCTGCCGGCTCTGTTGTTTTGCTGCCGGGTCTGTTGTTCTGCTGCCGGGTCTGTTGTCCTGCTGCCGGCTCTGTTGTTCTGCTGCCGGCTCTGTTGTCCTGCTGCCGGGTCTGTTGTCCGGCGGCCAGGTCTGTTGTTCTGCTGCCGGGTCTGTTGTTCTGCTGCCGGGTCTGTTGTTCTGCTGCCGGGTCTGTTGTTCTGCTGCCGGGTCTGTTGTTCTGCTGCCGGGTCTGTTGTTTTGCTGCCGGTCTGTTGTCCTGCTGCCGGGTCTGTTGTTCTGCTGCCGGGTCTGTTGTCCTGCTGCCGGGTCTGTTGTTCTGCTGCCGGCTCTGTTGTTCTGCTGCCGGCTCTGTTGTTCTGCTGCCGGCTCTGTTGTCTGCTGCCGGGTCTGTTGTCCTGCTGCCGGGTCTGTTGTCCTGCTGCCGGGTCTGTTGTCCTGCTGCCGGGTCTGTTGTCCTGCTGCCGGGTCTGTTGTCCTGCTGCCGGGTCTGTTGTCCTGCTGCCGGCTCTGTTGTCTTGCTGCCGGCTCTGTTGTCCTGCTGCCGGCTCTGTTGTTCTGCTGCCGGCTCTGTTGTTCTGCTGCCGGCTCTGTTGTCCTGCTGCCGGGTCTGTTGTCCGGCGGCCAGGTCTATTGTTCTGCTGCCGGGTCTGTTGTTTTGCTGCCGGGTCTGTTGTCCTGCTGCCAGGTCTGTTGTTTTGCTGCCGGGTCTGTTGTCCTGCTGCCGGCTCTGTTGTTTTGCTGCCGGGTCTGTTGTTCTGCTGCCGGGTCTGTTGTCCTGCTGCCGGCTCTGTTGTTCTGCTGCCGGCTCTGTTGTCCTGCTGCCGGGTCTGTTGTCCGGCGGCCAGGTCTGTTGTTCTGCTGCCGGGTCTGTTGTTCTGCTGCCGGGTCTGTTGTCCGGCGGCCAGGTCTGTTGTTTTGCTGCCGGGTCTGTTGTCCTGCTGCCGGCTCTGTTGTTCTGCTGCCGGGTCTGTTGTTCTGCTGCCGGGTCTGTTGTTCTGCTGCCGGGTCTGTTGTTTTGCTGCCGGGTCTGTTGTCCTGCTGCCGGGTCTGTTGTTCTGCTGCCGGGTCTGTTGTCCTGCTGCCGGGTCTGTTGTTCTGCTGCCGGCTCTGTTGTTCTGCTGCCGGCTCTGTTGTTCTGCTGCCGGCTCTGTTGTCCTGCTGCCGGGTCTGTTGTCCTGCTGCCGGGTCTGTTGTTCTGCGGCTCTCTCTTTTTCCACCCCTGGTGTATTTCTAGGTTGCTGTTCTTTTCTTCTGGGTTTGGGTTTTGCCCACAAAAGGACTTATGCTGAATTCCTATAATTTTTTTAAGTGAAAATGTTTTTTTGTTTTAAATATAACTTTTAAATATCTACAGTACTAATGTGGGAATAGAGATGGTATAGACATGGAGGGGTGGATTGAACAGAAGGAAAATAGAGAGACAGAGAGATGAAGGGATAGAAGGATGGAAAGATGGGTAATTAAGTGATTGATGAACAGCAGGTTACTGGTGAAGAGAACAAGCTGTCACCATGACAACCACGCAGAGAGAGAGAGAGAGGAGAGAGGGGGGGAGAAGTAGAGAGAAAGACATAGGAGAAGGGGAAGAGAGAGAAGGGGGAGAGAGAGGGTAGAGAGAGCGAAGGGGGAGAGAGAGGCAGAGAGAGAGAAGGGGGAGAGAGAGGCAGAGAGAGAGAAGGGGGAGAGAGAGGCAGAGAGAGCGAAGGGGGAGAGAGAGGCAGAGAGAGAAGGGGGAGAGAGAGGCAGAGAGAGAGAAGGGGGGAGAGAGAGGCAGAGAGAGAGAAGGGGGAGAGAGAGGCAGAGAGAGCGAAGGGGGAGAGAGAGACAGAGAGAGAGAAGGGGGAGAGAGAGAAGGGGGAGAGAGAGACAGAGAGAGAGAAGGGGGAGAGAGAGAAGGGGGAGAGAGAGGCAGAGAGAGAGAAGGGGGAGAGAGAGACAGAGAGAGAGAGAGACAGAGAGAGAGAAGGGGGAGAGAGAGAAGGGGGAAAGAGAAGCAGAGAGATAGAAGGGGGAGAGAGAGAAGGGGGATAGAGAAGCAGAGATAGAGAAGGGGGGTGTCAAATGAAATCAAATATTATTCTTCACATGCTTCGTAGTGTTAACGGACCAACAGCGCAGAGAGAAAGAAAATAGAGAAATAATAGGAAAGTAAAACACTCAATAAAATTTACAATAGATAAAACAACGAGTGACGATAAATTGGTGCTCGGCGCACAAGTAAATGTACGAGGTAATTGAGGTAGATATGGTCATATAACTATGAATAAAGTGATAGGTAGTAAACAGTAGCAGCAGAATATGTGATGAGTCAAGATGCAAAAAGGGTAGTTAGATAGTTCGGTCAGCTATTTGGTTAACTATTTAAAAGAGGCCGTGGATGGCTGGGAGTTCGGCCCTCTGGGCCGTCCTTATTACCCTCTGTAGAGCCTTGAAGTCAGATACCTAGCAGTTGCCAAACAGCACTGCAGACAGCCAAGAGGCTCTCGATGGTGCAGCTGTAGAACTGTAGATTTGAGGGCCCGTGCCAAATCTATTCAGCCTCCTGAGGGGGAAGAGGCGTTGTCGTGCTCTCTTCACGTCTGTGTTGGTGTGTGCGGGCCAAGGATAGATCCTTAGTGATGTGGACACTGAGGAACTTGATGCTCTCAACCTGCTCCACTACAGCCCCATCGATGTGGGATGTGGGCGTGCTTGGCCCTCCATTTCCATTTTTTGACGTTGAGTGAGAGGTTGTTTTCCTGACACCACACTGCCAGGTGTCTGACCTCCTCCCTATAGGCTGTCTCATCGTTGTCAGTGAACAGGCCTACCACTGCTGTGTCGTCAGCAAACTTAATGAGTCGTTGGAGTCGTGTTTGGCCACGCAGTCGTGGGTGAACAGGGAGTAAAGGAGGGGACTAAGCACACACCCCTGAGAGGCCCATGTTGAGGATCAGAGTGGTGGGTGTGTTGCTACCTTCCCTCACCACCTGGGGGCGGCACGTCAGGAAGTCCAGGATCCAGTTGCAGAGGGAGGTGTTTAGTCCCAGGGTCCTTAGCTTAGTGATGAGCTTGGAGGCCACTATGGTGTTGAACGCTGAGCTGTAGTCAATTGGTATTTGGTATGAATAGGGAGGGTGAATGTAATCTAAGAGGAATGGAGGATATATGTAATCTAGGAGGAAGGGAGGATATATGTAATCTGGGAGGAGGGGGGGATATATGTAATCTAGGAGGAAGGGAGGATCTATGTAATCTAGGAGGAAGGGAGGATCTATGTAATCTAGGAGGAAGGGAGGATATATGTAATCTGGGAGGAGGGGGGATATATGTAATCTGGGAGGAGGGGGGATATATGTAATCTAGGAGGAAGGGAGGATATATGTAATCTGGGAGGAGGGGGGATATATGTAATCTAGGAGGAAGGGAGGATCTATGTAATCTAGGAGGAAGGGAGGATATATGTAATCTGGGAGGAGGGGGGGATATATGTAATCTAGGAGGAAGGGAGGATCTATGTAATCTAGTAGGAAGGGAGGATATATGTAATCTGGGAGGAGGGGAGGACATATGTAATCTAGGAGGAAGGGAGGATATATGTAATCTGGGAGGAGGGGGGATATATGTAATCTGGGAGGAGGGGGGATCTATGTAATCTGGGAGGAGGGGGGATATATGTAATCTAGGAGGAGGGGGGGATATATGTAATCTGGGAGGAGGGGGGATATATGTAATCTGGGAGGAGGGGGGATATATGTAATCTAGGAGTAGGGGGGGATATATGTAATCTGGGAGGAGGGGGGATATATGTAATCTGGGAGGAGGGGGGGTATATGTAATCTAGGAGGAAGGGAGGATCTATGTAATCTAGGAGGAAGGGAGGATATATGTAATCTGGGAGGAAGGGAGGATATATGTAATCTGGGAGGAAGGGAGGATATATGTAATCTGGGAGGAGGGGGGGATATATGTAATCTATGAGGAGGGGGGGATATATGTAATCTGGGAGGAGGGGGGGAAATATGTAATCTAGGAGAAGGGGGGGATATATGTAATCTACGTCAGAGAGAGTTTGAGATGTATGTTAATGTAGTCTCTGTACATACTATAATTAAAGGTATTTTGTTAGCATCTCAGAGGATACACTAAGCAGATCATCTGTACCTAACACACACACACACACACACACACACACACACACACACACACACACACACACACACACACACACACACACACACACACACACACACACACACAACTCTATCAGCTGTGTCAGTTTGTTCCTGGCATCGACTACTGGCACCCACCAAGACCAGGAGATCAGACAGGTAGTTGTGTTTGTGTGTGTGTGTGTGTGTGCAACACCTGTGTGTTTGAGTGTGTGTGTGGGACCCCTGTGTGTGTGTGTGAGTCTGAGTGTGTGTGACTCCTGTGTGTGTGTGTGAGTCTGTGTGTGTGCAACCCCTGTGTGTGTGTGAGTGTGTGTGTGCGACCCCTGTGTGTGTGAGTGTGAGTGTGTGTGACCCTTGTGTGTGTGTGTGAGTGTGTGAGGGACCCCTGTGTGTGTGTGTGTGCGTGCGTGCGTGCTTGTGTGTGTGTGTGTGTGCTACCTCTGTGTGTTTGAGTGTGAGTGTGTGAGCCCTGTGTGTGTGAGTGTGTGTGTGCGACCCCTGTGTGTGTGAGTGTGTGTGTGTGAGTGTGTGTGGGACACGTGTGTGTGTGTGTGTGAGTGTGTGGGACACGTGTGTGTGTGTGTATGTGTGCTACCTCTGTGTGTTTGAGTGTGAGTGTGTGACCCCTGTGTGTGTGAGTGTGTGTGTGCGACCCCTGTGTTTGTGAGTGTGTGTGTGTGAGTGTGTGTGGGACACGTGTGTGTGTGTGTGTGTGTGTGTGTGTGCTATCTCTGTGTGTTTGAGTGTGAGTGTGTGACCCCTGTGTGTGTGAGTGTGTGTGTGCGACCCCTGTGTGTGTGAGTGTGTGTGTGTGAGTGTGTGTGGGACACGTGTGTGTGTGTGTGTGTGTATGTGTGTGTGTGTGTGCTACCTCTGTGTTTTGAGTGTGAGTGTGTGACCCCTGTGTGTGTGAGTGTGTGTGTGCGACCCTTGTGTGTGTGAGTGTGTGTGTGTGTGTGAGTGTGTGTGGGACACGTGTGTGTGTGTGTGTGTATGTGTGTGTATGCGACCCCTGTGTGTGTGAGTGTGTGTGGGACCCCTGTGTGTTTGAGTGTGTGTGTGTGTGGGACCCCTGTGTGTTTGAGTGTGTGTGTGTGGGACCCCTGTGTGTTTGAGTGTGTGTGTGTGGGACCCCTGTGTGTTTGAGTGTGTGTGTGTGGGACCCCTGTGTGTGTGAGTGTGTGTGGGACCCCTGTGTGTTTGAGTGTGTGTGTGTGGGACCCCTGTGTGTTTGATTGTGTGTGTGTGGGACCCCTGTGTGTTTGAGTGTGTGTGTGTGGGACCCCTGTGTGTTTGAGTGTGTGTGTGTGGGACCCCTGTGTGTTTGAGTGTGTGTGTGTGGGACCCCTGTGTGTTTGAGTGTGTGTGTGTGGGACCCCTGTGTGTTTGAGTGTGTGTGTGTGGGACCCCTGTGTGTTTGATTGTGTGTGTGTGGGACCCCTGTGTGTTTGAGTGTGTGTGTGTGGGACCCCTGTGTGTGTGAGTGTGTGTGGGACCCCTGTGTGTTTGAGTGTGTGTGTGTGGGACCCCTGTGTGTTTGATTGTGTGTGTGTGGGACCCCTGTGTGTTTGAGTGTGTGTGTGTGGGACCCCTGTGTGTTTGAGTGTGTGTGTGTGGGACCCCCTGTGTGTTTGAGTGTGTGTGTGTGGGACCCCTGTGTGTTTGAGTGTGTGTGTGTGGGACCCATGTGTGTTTGAGTGTGTG
>NW_022261981.1:3289555-3292055 GCF_002021735.2 Oncorhynchus kisutch | reverse complement strand
AGAGAAAAAGGCAGGGAGGAAGAGAAGGTAAGGGAGGAAGAGGAAGAGAAGGCAAGGGAGGAAGAGGAAGAGAAGGCAAGGGAGAAAGAGATGTAAGGGAGGAAGAGGAAGAGAAGGTAAGGGAGGAATCAAATCAAATCAAATGTATTTATATAGCCCTTCGTACATCAGCTGATATCTCAAAGTGCTGTACAGAAACCTAGGCCTAAAACACCCCAAACAGCAAGCAATGCAGGTGTAGAAGCAACGGTGGCTAGGAAAAACTCCCTAGAAAGGCCAAAACCTAGGAAGAAAACCTAAAGAGTAACCAGGCGATGTGGGGTGGCCAGTCCTCTTCTGGCTGTGCCGGGTGGAGATTATAACAGAACATGGCCAAGATGTCAAATGTTCATAAATGACCAGCATGGTCGAATAATAATAGGCAGAACAGTTGAAACTGGAGCAGCAGCACGGTCAGTGGGACTGGGGACAGCAAGGAGTCATCATGTCAGGTAAGTCCTGGGTCACGGTCCTAGGGCTCAGGTCAGATGAAAACTGGAGGCAGCAGCACGGCCAGGTCGACTGTGGACAGCAAGGAGTCATCATGTCAGGTAGTCCTGGGGGCATGGTCCTAGGGCTCAGTCCTCCGAGAGGAGAGAAAGAAAGAGAGAAGGAGAGAATTAGAGAACGCACACTTAGATTCACACAGGACACCGAATAGGACAGGAGAAGTACTCCAGATATAACAAACTGACCCTAGCCCCCCCGACACATAAACTACACTGCAGCATAAATACTGGAGGCTGAGACAGGAGGGGTCAGGAGACACTGTGGCCCCATCCAAGGACACCCCCGGACAGGGCCAAACAGGAAGGATATAACCCCACCCACGTTGCCAAAGCACAGCCCCCACACCACTAGAGGGGTATCTTCAACCACCAACTTACCATCCTGAAACAAGGCTGAGTATAGCCCACAAAGATCTCCGCCATGGCACCAACCCAAGGGGGGGTGCCAACCCAGACAGGATGACCACATCAGTGAATCAACCCACTCAGGTGACGCACCCCTTCAGGGACGGCATGAGAGGAGCCCCAGCAAGCCAGTGACTCAGCCCCTGTAATAGGGTTAGAGGCAGAGAATCCCAGTGGAAAGAGGGGAACCCGGCCAGGCAGAGACAGCAAGGGCGGTTCGTTGTTCCAGAGCCTTTCCGTTCACCTTCCCACTCTGGGCCAGACTACACTCAATCATATGACCCACTGAAGAGATGAGTCTTCAGTAAAGACTTAAAGGTTGAGACCGAGTTTGTGTCTCTGACATGGGTAGGCAGACTGTTCCATAAAAATGGAGCTCTATAGGAGAAAGCCCTGCCTCCAGCTGTTTGCTTAGAAATTCTAGGGACAATTAGGAGGCATGCGTCTTGTGACCGTAGCGTACGTGTAGGTATGTACGGCAGGACCAAATCAGAGAGATAGGTAGGAGCAAGCCCATGTAATGCTTTGTAGGTAGCAGTAAAACCTTGAAATCAGCCCTTGCTTTGACAGGAAGCCAGTGTAGAGAGGCTAGCACTGGAGTAATATGATCAAATTTTTGGGTTCTAGTCAGGATTCTAGCAGCCGTATTTAGCACTAACTGAAGTTATTTAGTGTTTATCCGGGTAGCCGGAAAGTAGAGCATTGCAGTAGTCTAACCTAGAAGTGACAAAAGCCTGGACAAATTTTTCTGCATCATTTTTGGACAGAAAGTTTCTGATTTTTGCAATGTTACGTAGATGGAAAAAAGCTGTCCTTGAAATGGTCTTGATATGTTCTTCAAAAGAGAGATCAGAGGGTCCAGAGTAACGCCGAGGTCCTTCAACAGTTTTATTTGAGACGACTGTACAGACCATTAAGATTAATTGTCAGAGTCAACAGAAGATCTCTTTGTTTCTTGGGACCTAGAACAAGCATCTCTGTTTTGTCCGAGTTTAAAAGTAGAACGTTTGCAGCCATCCACTTCCTTATGTCTGAAACACATGCTTCTTGCAAGGGCAATTTTGGGGGCTTCACCATGTTTCATTGAAATGTACAGCTGTGTGTCATCCGCATAGCAGTGAAAGTTAACATTATGTTTTCGAATGACATCCCCAAGAGGTCAAATATATAGTGAAAACAATAGTCGTCCTAAAACGCAACCTTGAGGAACACCGACATTTATAGTTGATTTGTCAGAGGACAAACCATTCACAGAGACAAACTGATTTCTTTTCCGACAGATAAGATCTAAACCAGGCCAGAACTTGTCTGTGTAGACCAATTTGGGTTTCCAATCTCTCCAAAAGAATGTGGTGATCGATGGTATCAAAAGCAGCACTAAGGTCTAGGAGCAGATGCAGAGCCTCGGTCCGATGCCATTAAAATGTAATTTACCACCTTCACAAGTGCCGTCTCAGTGCTATGATGGGGTCTAAAACCAGACTGAAGCATTTCGTATACAATTGTTTGTCTTCAGGAAGGCAGTGAGTTGCTGCGCAACAGCCTTT
>NW_022261981.1:3278545-3289455 GCF_002021735.2 Oncorhynchus kisutch | reverse complement strand
GACATAGAGAGAGAGAGGAGGAGAGAATAGAGAGAGAGAGAGTAGAGAGAGAGAGAGAGAGAGAGAGAGAGAGAGAGAGAAAAGAGAGAGAGAGAGAGAGAGAGGAGAGAGAGAGGAGAGAGAACATAGAGAGAGAGAGACGAGAGAGGGAGAGAGAGAGAGAGATAGAGAGAGAGTAGAGAGAAGAGAGAGGAGAGAGGACAGAAAGAGAGATGACCACCACAGAGAGAGAGAGAGAGAGAGAGAGAGAGCGAGAGAGAGAGATGGGGGAGTTGAATTATACAAGCAATTCCTCATCGTCCCAAGAAACACTTTTTTGGTTGGCTACATGATTTTTGGATACCACACTGTGTTATTTCATAGTGTTGATGTCTTCTCTATTATTCTACAATGTAGAAAATAGGTCAAACAATTAAGAAAAGCCAACTAATGAGTAGGTGTGTTCAAACTTTTAACTGGTACTGTATATGCTACCCCCCCACTTCTAAACTAAAAGTTGTGCTCCTACACACAAACATAGACACACACATATAGACACACACATGTCGACACACACATACACACTAACTCCGTCTGACTTTGTTAAAATACCTCGAGAGTCTCCGTCATCCCAGAATAGCTCTCCTGCTGCTCTGTTGTTGTCATCGAGCGTAACGATCAGACCCATGGGGTTACGCCGGCTGAGGGGAACACACACACACAGACACACACACACAAACAGACACACACACACACAGACACACACACACAGACACACCCACACAGACACAGACACAGACACAGACACACACACACACACACACACCCCACACACACACACACAGACACAGACACAGACACACACACACACAGACACACAGACACACCCCACACACACAGACACACACACACACACACACACACACACACACAGACACAGACACACACACACACACACACACACACACACACACACACACACACCCCACACACACACACACAGACACAGACACAGACACACAGACACACACACCCCACACACACAGACACACACACACACACACACACACACACACACACACACACACACACACACACACACCCCACACACACAGACACACACTCACACACACACAGTCACACACACACACACACACACCCCACACACACAGACACACACTCACACACACACAGACACACACACACACACACACACCCCACACACACAGACACACACACACACACACACACACACACACACACCCCACACACACACAGACACACACAGACACACACCCCACACACACACACACACACACACACCCACCCCACACACACAGACACACACACACACACACACACACACACACACACACACACACACACACACAACACACACACACACACACACACACACACACACACACACACACACACACACACCCCACACACACCACACACAAGACACACACAGACACACACAGACACACACAGACACACACAGACACACACATACACACACCCCACACACACACCACACACACACACACACACAGACACACACACACACACACACACCCCACACACACAGACACACACACACACACACACACACACACAGACACACACACACACACACACCCCACACACACACACCACACACACACACACCACACACACACACACACACAGACACATACACACGTCACCATTTTTTTCAAGGAACTAAAATCAAAAGGGAAATGAACCCCTTTGAAGTTGTTTAATATGTATCAACTTGGCAGTTCGAACCCTGAATGCTGTTTGGCTCAAAGCTGTGGTATATCAGAGCGTATACCACGGGTATGACAAAACAGTTTATAATAGCAGACACAGTATACTTAAGCAATCAGGACCTCAGGGGTTTGTGGTATATGGCCAATATACCACTGCCAAGGGCTGTATCCAGGCACTCCTCAGGCCTTATTGTTTACGTATACTGTGCATGACTGTGCAATCGTTCATGGATGTGTGTACCTGTAAACAGTTGTGACCGCAGGTCTCTGAATAGGTAGAATAGCTCCGCCCCTGATGTGTAAACCAAGCTTGTCTGCAGGCAGGTACATCTGAACTTGCTGCTTACGGACTGTAATTCGCTCTTCCTGATTGGTCAATGGGAAAATAATCAACTAGTTGAAAAGCACAACATAAAGTACGCTGGGCAGAAGAAAGAGCAGAATAACATGTTCTTATACATACAGTAGATGTACCTGTATTGAGGACAGAGATGGAGTGAGAGACTGAGAGATGATTGTCCTATAGCCCCCTTGCCTATCTCTGTCCATGAGGGTATTTTGCCTTCTCATACTAAAATAGCTCACTTGCTCACACACACACACACACACACACACACACACACACACACACACACACACACACACACACACACACACAGTTACACAGCACAGCAGCTCAAAGAAAAATTCCAAACCTCAATTAATTTCTAACATCCTAAGGACGGAATGTTCAGACCAGCTCAGGACAATTTAGAGCACTTCTTCTCTCTCTCTCATTCTCTATTCTCCATCTGGGATATGGAGGTAGAGAGAGAGAGCAGGGAGTCACTAGAGCGTCTAGAAGTAATTTCAGATCGCATCGCCTCATTGTCAGTGCTAAGTAGTGCTCCCCTACTCCCCCTCCTCCCCCTCCACTTGTCTTCCTCTTCCACTTCCCCCCTCCTCCTCCTTACCTCCCCCACTCCTCCTCTCCTCTCGTCTTCCTCTTCCAATCCTCCCCCTCCTCCCCTCCTCAACGTGTCTTCCTCTTCCACTCCTCCCCCTCCCCCACTCCCCCCTCCACTCGTCTTCCTCTTCCCCTCCTCCACTCCTCCCCCTCCTCAACGTGTCTTCCTCTTCCACTCCTCCCCCTCCCCCACTCCCCCCCTCCACTCGTCATCCTCTTCCCCTCCTCCAGTCCTTCCCCTCCTCAACTCCTCCCCTGCTCTACACTGTACCCACTCCTCCCCCTGCTCTACACTGTACCTTCTCAACTTGTTCCCTCCTCAACTCCTCCCCCTGCTCTACACTGTACCCACTCCTCCCCCTGCTCTACACTGTACCTTCTCAACTTGTTCCCTCTTCCACTCCTCCCCCTGCTCTACACTGTACCTTCTCAACTTGTTCCCTCTTCCACTCCTCCCCCTGCTCTACACTGTACCTTCTCAACTTGTTCCCTCTTCCACTCCTCCCCCTGCTCTACACTGTACCCACTCCTCCCCCTGCTCTACAACCGTACCCACTCCTCCTCCTGCTCTACACCGTACCCACTCCTCCCCCTGCTCTACACCGTACCCACCCTCCCCCTGCTCTACACCGTACCTTCTCAACTTGTTCCCTCTTCCACTCCTCCCCCTGCTCTACACTGTACCTTCTCAACTTGTTCCCTCTTCCACTCCTCCCCTGCTCTACACTGTACCTTCTCAACTTGTTCCCTCTTCCACTCCTCCCCCTGCTCTACACTGTACCTTCTCAACTTGTTCCCTCTTCCACTCCTCCCCCTGCTCTACACTGTACCTTCTCAACTTGTTCCCTCTTCCACTCCTCCCCCTGCTCTACACTGTACCTTCTCAACTTGTTCCCTCTTCCACTCCTCCCCCTGCTCTACACTGTACCTTCTCAACTTGTTCCCTCTTCCACTCCTCCCCCTGCTCTACACTGTACCTTCTCAACTTGTTCCCTCTTCCACTCCTCCCCCTGCTCTACACTGTACCTTCTCAACTTGTTCCCTCTTCCACTCCTCCCCCTGCTCTACACTGTACCTTCTCAACTTGTTCCCTCTTCCACTCCTCCCCCTGCTCTACACTGTACCTTCTCAACTTGTTCCCTCTTCCACTCCTCCCCCTGCTCTACACCGTACCTTCTCAACTTGTTCCCTTTTCCACTCCTCCCCCTGCTCTACACTGTACCTTCTCAACTTGTTCCCTCCTCAACTCCTCCCCCTGCTCTACACTGTACCTTCTCAACTTGTTCCCTCTTCCACTCCTCCCCCTGCTCTACACTGTACCTTCTCAACTTGTTCCCTCTTCCACTCCTCCCCCTGCTCTACACTGTACCTTCTCAACTTGTTCCCTCTTCCACTCCTCCCCCTGCTCTACACTGTACCTTCTCAACTTGTTCCCTCTTCCATTCCTCCCCCTGCTCTACACTGTACCTTCTCAACTGGTTCCCTCTTCCACTCCTCCCCCTGCTCTACACTGTACCTTCTCAACTTGTTCCCTCTTCCACTCCTCCCCCTGCTCTACACTGTACCTTCTCAACTTGTTCCCTCTTCCACTCCTCCCCCTGCTCTACATCGTACCTTCTCAACTTGTTCCCTTTTCCACTCCTCCCCCTGCTCTACACTGTACCTTCTCAACTTGTTCCCTCCTCAACTCCTCCCCCTGCTCTACACCGTACCTTCTCAACTTGTTCCCTCTTCCACTCCTCCCCCTGCTCTACACTGTACCTTCTCAACTTGTTCCCTCCTCAACTCCTCCCCCTGCTCTACACCGTACCTTCTCAACTTGTTCCCTCTTCCACTCCTCCCCCTGCTCTACACCGTACCTTCTCAACTTGTTCCCTCTTCCACTCCTCCCCCTGCTCTACACCGTACCTTCTCAACTTGTTCCCTCTTCCACTCCTCCCCCTGCTCTACACTGTACCTTCTCAACTTGTTCCCTCTTCCACTCCTCCTTCTCCTCCACTCCCCCCCACCTCAACTTGTCTTCCTCCTCCTCTCCTCCCCTTCCTCAACTCATCTTCCCCTTCTCTTTCCTCTTATCCTATCCTCTCATTTTGTCTTCTCCTTTTACTCTCATCTCCTCCATTTTCTCTCCTCCTGTTCCCCTCATCTCCTCCAACGTCTCTCCTCCTGTTCCCCTCATCTCCTCCAACATCTCTCCTCCTGTTCCTCTCATCTCCACCAACATCTCTCCTCCTGTTCCTCTCATCTCCACCAACATCTCTCCTCCTGTTCCTCTCATCTCCACCAACATCTCTCCTCCTGTTCCTCTCATCTCCACCAACATTTCTCTTCCTGTTCCTCTCATCTCCACCAACATCTCTCCTCCTGTTCCTCTCATCTCCTCCAACATCTCTCCTCCTGTTCCTCTCATCTCGACCAACATCTCTCCTCCTGTTCCTCTCATCTCCTCCAACATTTCTCTTCCTGTTCCTCTCATCTCCTCCAACATCTCTCCTTCTATCCTCTCCTGTCAGGTACCTTTTTCCTCCTAATTGACTGCACCGCACCCCTTCCTCCTCCCACCCCCGTAACCTCATTGGACCCACCAGGACAAGGCGCAGCAGCGAGGAAACCAATCTAAAATCTCATCTGATCAGAAGCTCTTTACACAGCTGTGTGATGCCCAAATAAGGTCCCGCAGGATCTCAACACCCCTTTAATCAATGAGACAGGGAGATTCTCTTTCTAGTGTCTCTGTGTCTCCTCTGTCCTTCTTCCTACATATTTCCTCCCTTATCTATATCCCTCTGAATCTGAATGATATAGTACAGCAGTGGTTCTCTTCTCCAGTGTGCTTTATGTAAAGCTCTGGTAAATAGTCTACTCCTTTTTCATGTCTTTCTAGGAAGGAAGCAAAGATGAAGTAAACAGAATGCTCACCGTTTCATAGTCAAACCACACAGCGTCTGGGACGTAGGCTTGGATCCACTCCACCCCCTGCAGAAATCAACCAATCACGCATCAGCAAGGGCAAGGGCAAAACAAACACCAAATGAGGTAATTGGTTGAGCAGACTTCTCCCTATTCCTCTCCACACAACATGGCCGATTCAAAAACTAAACAGCCTTGGCAATGATCTAACAGTAGAGGATCTGGGTTTGGTTGAAGTTATGCCTGCATCACAACTGGATTTGGGGTCACAATCAAAAGCAAAGGCACCATCAAGAGATGGACAATGGCCTTTGAGGATTGTAGGGCGGCAGACATGAGTAATCGATAACCAAGCGGCTGTCCTTTGATAGAGCTGTCTTAACTGTGTTCACTGTCCTGCTGACAGACGGGGACACAGAGAGAACAGAGAGATGAAACAGAGAAAAAGAACAGAGGGAATGAAAAAAATAGAGAGAAAGAGAATGATGTGTCCTTTTCAAGCAGAGCGATGGTAAAGCATGCCGTCTGTGAACACCACAAGTTCTCCTCTCTCTAACTTTAAAGCCACCGCTGACACCATTTGTTCCACTGGCCTGCCTTGTCCCCTTTAATGTTCTACAGAACCCTGTCATTAGGGATCGGAGAGAGGCAATTATATGAAGAGGAGAAGAAAGAGGGGATGGACAAAGTGGTCAAGAAGAAGAAGAAGTTTCAAGTAGTATTAGTTGCATGTACAGTACAAGTAGTATTAGTTGCATGTACAGTACAAGTAGTATTAGTTGTATGTACAGTACAAGTAGTATTAGTTGTATGTACAGTACAAGTAGTATTAGTTGTATGTACAGTACAAGTAGTATTAGTTGTATGTACAGTACGGATTATGCATTTTTTTACACCATCCAACAAAATGCTTACTGCAGGCTCCTTCTCGACCATGAAACAACTAAAATAAACAGTAAAAACATAAAGTAAATGGCCCAGTAGAATAGAATAAACATTTTAGCACCAGTATAATACAGGAAGGCACAATTTATAGTCCAATATTTCCATGTGTATTGTGTTAGAGGGAAGTGTAAAAGACGCAGAAGAAGAAGACGCAGAAGAAGAAGAAGCAGAAGAAGAAGAAGAAGAAGCAGAAGAAGAAGAGGCAGAAAAAGAAGAAGAAGCAGAAGAAGCAGAAGAAGAAGAAGAAGCAGAAGAAGAAGAAGCAGAAGAAGAAGAAGAAGAAGAAGCAGAAGAAGAAGAAGAAGAAGAAGAAGAAGAAGAAGAAGAAGAGGCAGACAAAGAAGAAGAGCAGAAGAAGAAGAAGGAGAAGAAGAAGAAGCAGAAGAAGAAGAAGGAGAAGAAGAAGAAGAAGAAGAAGAAGCAGAAGAAGAAGCAGAAGAAGAAGCAGAAGAAGCAGAAGAAGAAGCAGAAGAAGAAGCAGAAAAAGAAGAAGAAGAAGAAGAAGAAGAAGGAGAAGAAGCAGAAGAAGCAGAAGCAGAAGAAGAAGATGAAGAAGAAGAAGAAGCAGAAGAGGCTTCCTTGGTCTTTATACTGCTGAGTTGTGTAAGACAGAAATCTTATTTTTTCTCATATCATCCACAGTTCCAGGAAATCCCCATCTTTTCCCACAAGCGAAAACCCTCAGACATGATCCAGGTGAATGATAGCTGCTATCTGCACATCGTTAACTGCTGGCTGACTCATTCATAGCTAGCATCAGTCAGCAGCTTGACTAATGCAGAGGAACTGTTAACGCTACCATTAATCCTAACAGTAATTGAAAGGGACAGAGGGCTCGATCCTCATTTAGAGTGATGAGGCAAGTTGAACAGAGGGAAGATCTGAACCTGGGCTCGAGACTCATAAGTTGGTCTCAGGTTAGAGTGATACCACTAAATATTATGGGAAAGGTAGCAGGTAGCGGCAGGGTAGCCTAGTGGTTAGAGCATTGGTCCAGTAACCGGAAGGTTGCTAGCTCGAATCCCCGAGTTGACAAGATATAAATCTGTTGTTCTGCCCCTGAGCAAGGCACTTAACCCACTTTTCCCCGGTAGGCCATCATTGTAAGTAAGAATTTCTTCTTAACTGACTTGCATAAAAAAACAGAGATGGTGGATATATAATGGAGAAAGATAGAGAGAAGAGGCCGTATATATATATATATATAGAGAGAGAGAGAAGAGGCCGTATATATATATATATATATATATAGAGAGAGAGAGAGAGAGAGAGGGGGAAATGAGTTCAGAGGTTTGAGAGTGTACTTGATTTAGAGCATGCAGTAGAGACAAGAGCAGCTGCTTTTGAAGAGGGGATGAAAAGAGGAGAGGAGATGGAAGGAGAGACGAGGGGAGGTATGGGGATGGACTCGGGCGGACAGGGCTAGACCTCCCCAGTCTATCAAGGCGCTGGAGAGATCAATGTTAAGAGATCCACTCTGATCTTACACTTAGCCCCTAGACATCATTAGACAGAGAGGAGGTACTGTGAGGGAGAAAGTGAGGAATGAGGAGGTACTGGGAAGAAAGAGAGAGTAGATAAGTTAGCGAGAGAGACATAGAAGGAGAGGAGGTACTGTAAGTTAGAGAGGAAGAGAGAGAGAGAGAGGGAGAGAGAGAGAGAAAGAGAGAGAGAGAGAGAGAGAGAGAGAGAGAGAGAGACAGAGTGAGAGACCAGAGAGACCAGAGAGAGAGAGAGAGAGAGAGACAGAGAGAGAGAGAGAGAGAGAGAGAGAGAGAGAGAGAGAGAGAGAGAGAGAGAGAGAGAGAAAAGCCCTGTGAAGGACCAACAAAGAACATGATCTTTCACACAAGTTATATATTGATGTCAATTAACAACTTATTACATAAGCCTGAATTATTACACAACGTTAGACTTTTTAGATGACATCCTCTCTGTATCCCCAAGGAGAAGTAAAGCTTCTCCCTTCTCTCTGCTGGCATGACAACCTTTTCACTCTGATTACAGTTATTATATTCAGACTGGAGCCCCACTCTGCTTGTCTCTAATTCACCAGAGGCCATGCTAAATTGCTTATTAATCAGCTGGCCACTTTTAACATGACCACAATCTATCTGCACTCGCAAAACACACACACACACACGTGCAAATACACACGGACATACGCACACACACTCATATGCACAAATGCGTACATACAAACTCTTTGGCGCATACACAAAAACTATTGAGTACGCACACACACACACACACACACACACACACACACACACACACACACACACACACACACACACACACACACACACTAGTTCACACACACACACACACACACACACACACACACTAGTTCACACACACTAGTTGACCTCCGTTGGGACAAGCACATAACATGACACACACACACACACACTAGTTCACACACACTGGTTGACCTCCGTTGGGACAAGCGCATAACATGACACACACACACACACACACACAATGTATTTGCGCTTCTAATCTGCTTGTAATGAGGTCAGTGCTCTCATTAGTGCGGCGGGGAAAAAAGGAGGAAATGAAAGAGAAAAGAGAGACGGAGGACGGAAAGTAAATCCCATGTTATGTGCTTGTCCCAACGGAGGTCAACTAGTGTGTGTGTGTGTCTGTGTGTGTCATGTCTTGTGCTTGTCCCAACGGAGGTCAACTAGTGTGTGTGTGTGTCTGTGTGTGTGTGTGTCATGTCTTGTGCTTGTCCCAACGGAGGTCAACTAGTGTGTGTGTGTGTGTCTGTGTGTGTGTGTGTCATGTCTTGTGCTTGTCCCAACGGAGGTCAACTAGTGTGTGTGTGTGTCTGTGTGTGTGTGTGTCATGTCTTGTGCTTGTCCCAACGGAGGTCAACTAGTGTGTGTGTGTGTCTGTGTGTGTGTGTGTCATGTCTTGTGCTTGTCCCAACGGAGGTCAACTAGTGTGTGTGTGTGTCTGTGTGTGTGTGTGTCATGTCTTGTGCTTGTCCCAACGGAGGTCAACTAGTGTGTGTGTGTGTCTGTGTGTGTGTGTGTCATGCTATGTGCTTGTCCCAACGGAGGTCAACTAGTGTGTGTGTGTGTCTGTGTGTGTGTGTGTCATGTCTTGTGCTTGTCCCAACGGAGGTCAACTAGTGTGTGTGTGTGTCTGTGTGTGTGTGTGTCATGTCTTGTGCTTGTCCCAACGGAGGTCAACTAGTGTGTGTGTGTGTCTGTGTGTGTGTGTGTTATGTCTTGTGCTTGTCCCAACGGAGGTCAACTAGTGTGTGTGTGTGTCTGTGTGTGTGTGTGTCATGTCTTGTGCTTGTCCCAACGGAGGTCAACTAGTGTGTGTGTGTGTCTGTGTGTGTGTGTGTCATGTCTTGTGCTTGTCCCAACGGAGGTCAACTAGTGTGTGTGTGTGTCTGTGTGTGTGTGTGTCATGTCTTGTGCTTGTCCCAACGGAGGTCAACTAGTGTGTGTGTGTGTCTGTGTGTGTGTGTGTCATGTCTTGTGCTTGTCCCAACGGAGGTCAACTAGTGTGTGTGTGTGTCTGTGTGTGTGTGTGTCATGTCTTGTGCTTGTCCCAACAGAGGTCAACTAGTGTGTGTGTGTGTCTGTGTGTGTGTGTGTCATGTCTTGTGCTTGTCCCAACGGAGGTCAACTAGTGTGTGTGTGTGTCTGTGTGTGTGTGTGTCATGCTATGTGCTTGTCCCAACAGAGGTCAACTAGTGTGTGTGTGTGTCTGTGTGTGTGTGTGTCATGTCTTGTGCTTGTCCCAACGGAGGTCAACTAGTGTGTGTGTGTGTCTGTGTGTGTGTGTGTCATGTCTTGTGCTTGTCCCAACGGAGGTCAACTAGTGTGTGTGTGTGTCTGTGTGTGTGTGTGTCATGTCTTGTTCTTGTCCCAACGGAGGTCAACTAGTGTGTGTGTGTGTGTCTGTGTGTGTGTGTGTCATGTCTTGTGCTTGTCCCAACGGAGGTCAACTAGTGTGTGTGTGTGTCTGTGTGTGTGTGTGTCATGTCTTGTGCTTGTCCCAACGGAGGTCAACTAGTGTGTGTGTGTGTCTGTGTGTGTGTGTGTCATGTCTTGTGCTTGTCCCAACAGAGGTCAACTAGTGTGTGTGTGTGTCTGTGTGTGTGTGTGTCATGTCTTGTGCTTGTCCCAACAGAGGTCAACTAGTGTGTGTGTGTGTGTCTGTGTGTGTGTGTGTCATGTCTTGTGCTTGTCCCAACAGAGGTCAACTAGTGTGTGTGTGTGTCTGTGTGTGTGTGTGTCATGTCTTGTGCTTGTCCCAACAGAGGTCAACTAGTGTGTGTGTGTGTCTGTGTGTGTGTGTGTCATGTCTTGTGCTTGTCCCAACAGAGGTCA
>NW_022261981.1:3261045-3273545 GCF_002021735.2 Oncorhynchus kisutch | reverse complement strand
GATGTAGTCATCTGCGTGTTTTGACCGCCTTTGAGCCAGTGGATTACTGAACAAAAAGTGCCTACAAAACAGAGTTTTTTGGATATAAAGAGGGACTTATCGAACAAAACAACAATTTATTGTGTAGCTGGGACCCTTTGGATTGCCAACAGAGGAAGATCTTCAAAGGTAAGTGATTTATTTTATTGCTATTTCTGACTTTCGTGACGCCTCTGCTTGGTTGGAAAATATTTGTATGCTTTTGTAAGCAGGGCGTTGTCCTAAGATAATCGTATGGTATACTTTCGCCGTAAAGCCTTTTTGAAATCTGACAAAGCGGCTGGATTAACAAGAAGTTCATCTTTTAACTGCTTTGGGATAGGGGGCAGCATTTTCACTTTTGGATGAAAAGCGTGTCCAGAGCAAACTACCTCCCACTCAGTCCCAGACGCTAATATATGCATATTAGTATTAGTGTTGGATAGAAAACTCTCTGAAGTTTCTAAAACTGTTTGAATGATGTCTGTGAGTATAACATAACTTATATGGCAGGCAAAAAACTGAGAAGAAATCCAAACAGGAAGTGGGAAATCTGAGGTTTGTAGTTTTTCAAAGCTTGGCCTATCAAATACACATTGAGATATGGATAAAGTTGCACTTCCTACGGCTTCCACTAGATGTCAACCGCCATTAGAAACTTGAATGAGAATTCTACTATAAAGGAGGGGCTCATGAAACCTCTTTGAGTCAGTGGTCTGGCAGAGAGCCTTGGACTCATGACGCGAGCTCCCGACAGAGTTACCTCTCGTTCCAGTGCTTTTCTGAAGACAAAGGAATTCTCCGGTTGGAACATTATTGATGTTTTATGTTAAAAACATCCTAAAGATAGATTCCATACATCGTTTGGCTTGTTTCTACGACCTCTAACGGAACTGTTTGAGTTTTTGTCTGGACGAAATTCTCGCGCCTCATGAAGATGGGTTACTGGGCTGAACACGCTAACAACAAGTGGCTATTTGGATATACATGATGGACTTTATGGAACAAAACAGTAATTTATTGTCAAACTGGGATTCCTGGGAGTGCCTTCTGATGAAGATCATCAAAGGTAAGTGAATATTTATTGTGTAATTTCTAACTTTGTTGATTCCAAAATGGCGGATATTCCTCTGGCTGTTTTTGGGTTCTGAGCGCCATTTTCAGATTATGCTTTTTCCATGAAGTTTTAAAAAAATCTGATACAGCACTCCCAGGAATCCCAGTTCGACAAAAAATGACTGATTTGTTCCATAAAGTCCATTAATTAAGGAGAAGTCTATCTTTAATTCTGTGAATAACAGTTGTATCTTTTATCAATGTTTATTATGAGTTTTTCTGCAAAATCACCTGACTTTTTGGAATCCAAACATTTCTGCACGTAAGGCGCCAATGTAAACTGAGTTTTTGGGATATAAATATGCACATTATCGAACAAAACATACATGTATTGTGTAACATGATGTCTTATGAGTGTAATCTGATGAAGATCATGAAAGGTTAGTGATTCATTTGATCTATATTTCTGCTTTTTGTGACTCCTCCCTTTGGCTGGAAAAATGGCTGTGTGTTTTTTGGAATTGGCTATGACCTAACATAATCAAGGGTAATATTCTCAGATATGAACAATTTATAACATTGAAAGAGTTCCCAATACCTTTCAGAGAGTTTATTTCTGTGATCAAAGCCGTTCCCATTGGTCTAACTACACTAATGAAAACTAATTTTAGCTTTGGTAATGATCACACAGTTTATCCAGAATTCAGATTGGAAGGCGTGGGCTTACTTGAGAAATCTTGTTGTAATAAATATATAAGACACAATCTTCAAGGTAAGAATCTGTCTCACTTGTTCTTTGAATGTAAATTTTTGTCAGAATTTTGGGAAAACCTTGCATTTCCCATTATGATCACCACCCATGTTTTTGACGTGAAGGATATAATATGTTACTATTGCAATGATAACAAGACCATTGAAATGATTGTGAATTTTTCTTTCTTGTTGCCAATAACTTTATAGACAAACAAAAATTCTAAAATTCTATACCAGAATTACACTGATTTATGATTGAATTGAACTATTTTATTAAAATAGTGAATAACAACAAGAAGAACATTTTCCTGAACCATTATAATAAGATTTTTTCTAAGTGATTACAACTAGAATTGTACATTTTTGTATTACTTTATATGTTTTGTATGTTTTAGTATTTTCTCGTTAATACCTACGTTCTGTTTCGTATGATGTAACAATGTAAATTGTTGATCTGAATTTTGCATTTTTTAAAAATAATAATTACAAATAATAATAACATGTTACTAAACCCACTACAATCATGCAGTAACGTTAGTGTACAGCCAGTTAATTGTTACACAAGCAGGCGGACATAGGCAGAGGACGTCCTCTGGAAGTTCTCATAATTACTGTGTAAGTCTATGGAAGGGGGTGAGAACCATGAGCCTCCTAGGTTTTGTATTGAAGTCAATGTACCCAGAGGAGGACAGAAGTTACACCATGGTGCTACCCTACAGAGTGCTGCTGAGGCTACTGTAGACATTCTTTGCAAAATAGTGTGTTTTAATCAGTTATTTGGTGACGTAATTATATTTACTTTAGTTTTATCTAAAAGTTATAGCTTTTTAAATGTTTTACAATTCACATTTTTTTATGAAATTATCTGAGGATGATAGTCCTTCCTTTCTTCCTCTGAGGAGCCTAAACTGGCGTCGGGTAAGCATCATTGAATAATGATAAAATATTTGTAATATATGCAAGTTACCACTTCACTGTGCCATTTACACCTTCTGTATCCTGTGCATGTGACAAATAAACTTGATTTGATTTGATATAGTGTTTGTTTGCTACATGACCTCACATTTGAATCCTTAAAGAGATGGGTTAAGAAGGTGTGAACGATGTTGAATGGGTGTAGACAAAGAAGAGCTCTCCAGTAGGTGTACCAAAACATTCAAGGACCATTTTCACAAAAGATTCAAAGCAGAATTACTTGCCCCATTGTTCTTCAAGCATAGTGTAGGATATACAATTTTCTAGCTCTGCGTCTCTACTCTGATCCAATGTAAAAAAAACATAAATGCTGCTACATAAGACCGAACCGAGGCAGTCGTTCACATGTTCTCTTTTACAGCAACGAACTGGGGAAGTGTTACAGGGGGGATGTGGAATGGGATGAATGAGCCAATTGGAAGCTGGAGGTGATTAGGTTATAGTGAAGGTATAATAGCCAGATGGGGAAATTAGCCAGGACACCAGGGTTAACGCCCCTACACTTATGATAGGTGACATGGGATCTTTTGTTGACCACAGTCAGGACACCCATTTAAAGGTCCCATCCGAAAGACGGCACCCTATGTAGGGCAATGTCCCCTTCGCTGCCCTGGACTGACCCTGCATTGTTATCCTATCTAAGTCTTGAGCCGTCTCCAATCACAATGTAAAGGGAGACTGAGCATTGAAACTGTGACTTGTTTTGAAAAAGGCCCTTAGGCCGAAAAGTTGACAACATGAACCTTCATCAGAAATCCTTCTCTGTTTTTACTTTGACATATCCATACTTGGATCCATACATTTGAAACGTTTTGACTCCATACTGTACATGGTGTCATAAAGAAACAAGGGAACCTTGTAATGCTGGGCGTTGTGGTTCCGGCTGAAGGGATAGAATGCTCCAACCTGCATCCAACGACGACACAACTCTTCTGACACGTCGTCAAAGAAACCGCAAATATCAGCACCGATCTGAAAACACACAACACAGGACAAGACAGAACGTTACAAACACTGACACACTCACAACAACAAAAAAATTCAGGAAAGCACACAGATATAGCATTTGAAACTAGTATTTGAAACTATACAGCAGGGTCTGGAATGGAATTGTTTATCTTGTCTTATATTGGTTTCCATTTGTTAAAACAATTCAATAAGGCTAAATTGGCAGAATACATGTATGCAGTCTCTGTTTTGGTAATTGCATATGGTAAGCATAAAAGAAAATACCCAATCAATGGCCCATCCTTTGAGAGCAGTGTGTTTGGGTGTTGCTATTGTTTGATAGCAGGGCACTTTAACAGCATGCTCAATGGGAGGACATCGATCCAAATCCAAGTCTCCTTATGCCAGGAGTGTCTGTGTGTGTGTGTGTGTGTGTGTGTGTGTGTGTGTGTGTGTGTGTGTGTGTGTGTGTGTGTGTGTGTGTGTGTGTGTGTGTGTGTGTGTGTGTGTGTGTGTGTGTGTGTGTGTGTGTGTGTGTGTGTGTGTGTGTGTGTGTGTGTGTTTGTGTGTGTGTGTAATTGAAAGAGAGAGTGAGTTTGAATGGGTGTGTGTGCCAAACAAGAATTGGAAAACCTCTTGGACAGAGTCTCTTCAGGACTGTGGTTGGCAACTCTAACACTCCCTGTCACACCTGGAGGTGTGTGTGTGTCTGTGAGCATGTGCGTGTTGGTTTCTCACTGACGTTTGCAATGTTACTTGTCTGAGCCCAGAGCCAAACGGTTTCTAACCATTCTAATATCTCATCAGTAAGTGTTTCTCACTTACCTGCCTCTGTCTCAGCTGTGGGAGTAAAGAACCAGCTTCCAGTCAAGACACTTTTCAGTCTCCAAACAGATAAATAGCCCAACCTGTTAAATCAATAGATGACGGTATCAAACCGTTGGACATCGCGTTGAGGTACTCACGTAGGGGATTCCGAACAGGCCAAACTCCAGCATGCCAGGTATGGCCCATTTGATGTCGTTCCAGTTAGCAGCATTGTCACCCAGCCAGTGGCCGGAGTACTTCCCCACACCAGGGAAGGACGAGCGGGTCAGTATCAGGCTCCTGTTCCCCTCAAACACACGCTCTAGAGCACTACAGGGAGAGTAGGGGGAGAGGAAGTGATGTGTAGAGAGAATGAGAGAGATTGAGATTATCATCATAACTGCTTTACTGCTCTAATTAGCTAGCTAAATCGAACGGCCATTGATTTTCATGACAATATTATGTTCTGATGATGTTTATAAAGTGTGTCTCCTGACAATAAGGCCTTTTAATTAGCCGAGAGAGAAATAGACAGAATAAAAAATTAAAGTCAGGACTAAAGAGGAGTGGAGCTAGCGAGCGGTATGCTAACAGGATGAAGTGACAGAGGAGTGGAGCTAGCGAGCGGTATGCTAACAGGATGAAGTGACAGAGGAGTGGAGCTAGCGAGCGGTATGCTAACAGGATGAAGTGACAGAGGAGTGGAGCTAGCGAGCGGTATGCTAACAGGATGAAGTGACAGAGGAGTGGAGCTAGCAAGGGGTATGCTAACAGGATGAAGTGACAGAGGAGTGGAGCTAGCGGGCGGTATGCTAACAGGATGAGTCAGCGATGGAGGAGGCCTCTCAGAAGACAATGTAACTCAAAGAGCTGTGTCAGGATTCTCCGCTGAGACATAACTCTGTGTGTGCGTGCGGGTGGTTATGCGTGCATAGGGATTTACCTCCGAGACACAACAATCCTCATTTGACAAGCCGACCCAATGACAGCGCCCCAGGCTCTATTTTTAATGATGCTCTATTTATTTAGACAAATCATCACAACTCACCTCTGAAACATCAGGACAGTTCAGCCTCACTCAGCACATAGCAAGGCCTCTAACTCTAGACCTAGATCATTTTACAGTGATAAGGATATGCTGGTGGAATTCAAGTATACAGACTAAATAGTCCATTCTATGGCAGAGCTTCAGTACAAGTTCTACACACATAGGAAGATCCCTACTCACTCTCTGGTGGCTAGAACCATGGCGTATCCATAGAGACTGTGGACATCATAGTGGTTTCCCCAGGTCTGTTTTGAGTCCATACACAGAGTCTTACTGTACAACACCCCATCCAGGATACCTGAGGAGGAGGAGGACAGAATGAGAGAGAAGCGTGGAGGATATATTTTTTTGTCTGCAGTTTTTTATATTCAAAAAAGTTTGTGTTTCCTGTTAATTAAAAAAAATAGAACGTGGCTCCTTTGATCAGAGATACCAGTGTACTGATTTGGCTTAATAAACAGCCTACTAGGAGTGAAGGGAGGGTAGTTGAGGGTAGTTGAGGGTTACTAAACAACCTTACTAGGAGTGAAGGGAGGGCAGTTGAGGGTTACTAAACAGCCTTACTAGGAGTGAAGGGAGGGTAGTTGAGGGCAGTTGAGGGTTACTAAACAGCCTTACTAGGAGTGAAGGGAGGGACGTTGAGGGTTACTAAACAGCCTTACTAGGAGTGAAGGGAGGGCAGTTGAGGGTTAATAAACAGCCTTACTAGGAGTGAAGGGAGGGCAGTTGAGGGTTACTAAACAGTCTTACTAGGAGTGAAGGGAGGGTAGTTGAGGGTTACTAAACAGTCTTACTAGGAGTGAAGGGAGGGTAGTTGAGGGTAGTTGAGGGTTACTAAACAACCTTACTAGGAGTGAAGGGAGGGACGTTGAGGGTTACTAAACAGCCTTACTAGGAGTGAAGGGAGGGCAGTTGAGGGTTAATAAACAGCCTTACTAGGAGTGAAGGGAGGGCAGTTGAGGGTTACTAAACAGTCTTACTAGGAGTGAAGGGAGGGTAGTTGAGGGTTACTAAACAGTCTTACTAGGAGTGAAGGGAGGGTAGTTGAGGGTAGTTGAGGGTTACTAAACAACCTTACTAGGAGTGAAGGGAGGGCAGTTGAGGGTTACTAAACAGCCTTACTAGGAGTGAAGGGAGGGTAGTTGAGGGCAGTTGAGGGTTACTAAACAGCCTTACTAGGAGTGAAGGGAGGGACGTTGAGGGTTACTAAACAGCCTTACTAGGAGTGAAGGGAGGGCAGTTGAGGGTTAATAAACAGCCTTACTAGGAGTGAAGGGAGGGCAGTTGAGGGTTACTAAACAGTCTTACTAGGAGTGAAGGGAGGGTAGTTGAGGGTTACTAAACAGTCTTACTAGGAGTGAAGGGAGGGTAGTTGAGGGTTACTAAACAGTCTTACTAGGAGTGAAGGGAGGGTAGTTGAGGGTTACTAAACAGCCTTACTAGGAGTGAAGGGAGGGTAGTTGAGATTGTTGTCATCACATCCCTTGATGGAGCCTTTCATGAAGTTAGACACCTCATTCATATCCTGTCAGGAAGAAGACAGAGTTGGGATGTATGGATGTGGATGTCAGACTTGAACATAAATATAGTACAACCAAGCATTAGTAGAATAGACTTACAATCCACAGAGCGTCATGTTTGATTTCTTTGAATAATCTGACGTACTCATCAATCCACCACTCTTTACAGCTGGGGTTAGTGTAGTCTGGAAACACTGCCACACCTGGCCAGACCTAGAGAGAGAGGGTAGAGAAGAGGATATGAGGAGGAGAGAAGGAGAGAAGGGTTATTGTCAAGAAACACCAACTCATCTGGACAGACCTACAAAATAGAGAGAGAAGAGAAACACTAAGTCATCTGGACAGACCTACAGTATAGAGAGAGAAACACTAAGTCATCTGGACAGACCTACAGTATAGAGAGAGAAGAGAGCAGAGAAACACTAAGTAGAGCAAAGGTGGAGCAAAGGACACACAGAGAAAGAGAGAGGATAGGAGGGGATAACGATGGTAGAAATGAGAGGGAAACATTTAGAGGGGAGAGAAGGACATATGAGAGAGAGGGGGGGAAAAATCGATTCTACAATATAAATATCCAGACGTGACTGTGAGTTTGAAGCCTTTGCTAATGACATGCAGCACAGAGAGCAATGATTAATCCTCAGAGAAAGAGGGGGAGGGCATTGCATGTGTGTGTCTGTAGCAATGCATACATGTGTACATTAGGTTGAGGTCTTCGCTGACCTTGTATGACAGGGTTGTAAAGATTAAATCTCAAGATTTCTTCACTCCCCACAGTTAAACATTAGCTAGCTTTTATCCCCCGCTAACAACTTCACAACCACGAGCAGAAAGATTTAACTCTCAAGGGAGCAGATATATAGGAACAACTTTTGGGCAGATATATGATGCCTCCAAGGTCAGGGTTAATCTAATCAAATGAAATCAAATTGAAATGGTCATATGCTCTGAATACAACAGGTGTTTCATCTTACAGTGAAATGCTTACTAACGAGGCCCTAAACAAAGATGCAGTTTTAAAAAATACAGATAAGAATAAGACATCAAAGTAATTAAAGAGCAGCAGTGAAATAACAATGTGGAGGCTATATACAGGGGGTACTGGTACAGAGTCAATGTGGAGGCTATATACAGGGGGTACTGGTACAGAGTCAATGTGGAGGCTATATACAGGGGGTACTGGTACAGAGTCAATGTGGAGGCTATATACAGGGGGTACTGGTACAGAGTCAATGTGGAGGCTATATACAGGGGGTACCAGTACAGAGTCAATGTGGAGACTATATACAGGGGGTACCGGTACAGAGTCAATGTGGAGACTATATACAGGGTATTACGGTACAGAGTCAATGTGGAGGCTATATACAGGGTATTACGGTACAGAGTCAATGTGGAGGCTATATACAGGGTATTACGGTACAGAGTCAATGTGGAGGCTATATACAGGGTATTACGGTACTGAGTCAATGTGGAGGCTATATACAGGGTATTACGGTACTGAGTCAATGTGGAGGCTATATACAGGGTATTACGGTACAGAGTCAATGTGGAGGCTATATACAGGGTATTACGGTACAGAGTCAATGTGGAGACTATATACAGGGTATTACGGTACAGAGTCAATGTGGAGGCTATATACAGGGTATTACGGTACAGAGTCAATGTGGAGGCTATATACAGGGTATTACGGTACTGAGTCAATGTGGAGACTATATACAGGGTATTACGGTACAGAGTCAATGTGGAGGCTATATACAGGGTATTACGGTACAGAGTCAATGTGGAGGCTGTATACAGGGGGTACTGGTACAGAGTCAATGTGGAGGCTATATACAGGGGGTACCGGTACAGAGTCAATGTGGAGGCTATATACAGGGGGTACTGGTACAGAGTCAATGTGGAGGCTATATACAGGGGGTACCGGTACAGAGTCAATGTGGAGGCTATATACAGGGTGTTACGGTACAGAGTCAATGTGGAGGCTATATACAGGGTGTTACGGTACAGAGTCAATGTGGAGGCTATATACAGGGTGTTACGGTACAGAGTCAATGTGAAGACTATATACAGGGTGTTACGGTACAGAGTCAATGTGGAGACTATATACAGGGGGTACCGGTACAGAGTCAATGTGGAGGTTATATACAGGGTATTACGGTACAGAGTCAATGTGGAGGCTATATACAGGGGGTACTGGTACTGAGTCAATGTGGAGACTATATACAGGGGGTACCGGTACAGAGTCAATGTGGAGACTATATACAGGGGGTACTGGTACTGAGTCAATGTGGAGACTATATACAGGGGGTACCGGTACAGAGTCAATGTGGAGGCTATATACAGGGGGTACTGGTACTGAGTCAATGTGGAGGCTATATACAGGGGGTACTGGTACTGAGTCAATGTGGAGACTATATACAGGGTGTACCGGTACAGAGTCAATGTGGAGGCTATATACAGGGTGTACCGGTACAGAGTCAATGTGGAGGCTATATACAGGGGGTACCGGTATAGAGTCAATGTGGAGGCTATATACAGGGGGTACCTGTACTGAGTCAATGTGGAGGCTATATACAGGGGGTACCGGTATAGAGTCAATGTGGAGGCTATATACAGGGGGTACCTGTACTGAGTCAATGTGGAGGCTATATACAGGGGGTACTGGTACAGAGTCAATGTGGAGACTATATACAGGGGGTACTGGTACTGAGTCAATGTGGAGGCTATATACAGGGGGTACTGGTACTGAGTCAATGTGGAGGCTATATACAGGGGGTACTGGTACCGAGTCAATGTGGAGGCTATATACAGGGGGTACTGGTACAGAGTCAATGTGGAGGCTATATACAGGGGGTACTGGTACTGAGTCAATGTGGAGGCTATATACAGGGGGTACCAGTACAGAGTCAATGTGGAGACTATATACAGGGGGTACTGGTACTGAGTCAATGTGGAGGCTATATACAGGGGGTACTGGTACTGAGTCAATGTGGAGGCTATATACAGGGGGTACTGGTACTGAGTCAATGTGGAGGGTATATACAGGGGTACTGGTACAGAGTCAATGTGGAGGCTATATACAGGGTGTTACGGTACAGAGTCAATGTGGAGGCTATATACAGGGTGTACTGATACAGAGTCAATGTGGAGGCTATATACAGGGGGTACTGGTACTGAGTCAATGTGGAGACTATATACAGGGTGTACTGATACAGAGTCAATGTGGAGGCTATATACAGGGGGGTACTGGTACTGAGTCAATGTGGAGGCTATATACAGGGGGTACTGGTACAGAGTCAATGTGGAGACTATATACAGGGTATTACGGTACAGAGTCATGTGGAGGCTATATACAGGGTATTACGGTACTGAGTCAATGTGGAGGCTATTAAAGGGGGTACTGGTACTGATCGAATGTGGAGAGGCTATATACAGGGGGTACCGCAGTTACAGAGTCAGGTGGAGGCTATATACAGGGGGACCAGTACAGGGAGTCAATGTGGAGAGCTATATACAGGGTATTACGGTACAGATCAATGTGGAGGCTATAGACAGGGGGTACTGGTCAGACGTCATGTGAGGCTATATACAGGGGGTACAGTACAGAGTCAGTGTGAGAGGCTTATACAGGGGGTACATTACAGAGTCCATGTGGAGGGCTCATACATACAGGGGGTACCAGTACAGAGTCAATGGGTGGTAGCTATATAGTCAGGGGTACGGCAGTACAGAGTCATGTGGAGACTATATACAGGGGGTACGCAGTCAGAGTCATGTGGAGGCTATATACAAGGGGGTACGCAGTACAGAGTCAATGTGGCGGCTATATCAGGGGGTACCAGTCAGAGTCATGTGAGGCTATATACAGGGGTTACAGAGTCAATGTGGAGGCTATATACAGGGGTACCAGTACAGAGTCAATGTGGAGGCTATATACAGGGGGTACCGTACAGAGTCAATGTGGAGGCTATATACAGGGGGTACCGGGTACAGAGTCAATGTGGAGGCTATATACAGGGGGTACTGGTACAGAGTCAATGTGGAGGCTATATACAGGGTACCGTACAGAGTCAATGTGGAGGCTATATACAGGGGTACCGGTACAGAGTCAATGTGGAGGCTATATACAGGGGTACCAGTACAGAGTCAATGTGGAGGCTATATACAGGGGGTACTGGTACAGAGTCAATGTGGAGGCTATATACAGGGGTACCGTACAGAGTCAATGTGGAGGCTATATACAGGGGTACGGTACAGAGTCAATGTGGAGGCTATATACAGGGGTACCGGTACAGAGTCAATGTGGAGGCTATATACAGGGGTACCGGTACAGAGTCAATGTGGAGGCTATATACAGGGGGTACCGGTACAGAGTCAATGTGGAGCTATATACAGGGGTACTGGTACAGAGTCAATGTGGAGACTATATACAGGGGTATACCGGTACAGAGTCAATGTGAGGCTATATACAGGGGTTACTGTACAGAGTCAATGTGGAGGCTATATACAGGGGTACCTGTACAGAGTCAATGTGGACTATATACAGGGGGTACCGTACTGAGTCAATGTGGAGGCTATATACAGGGGTACCGGTACAGAGTCAATGTGGAGGCTATATACAGGGTGTACCGGTACAGAGTCAATGTGGAGGCTATATACAGGGGGTACCGGTACAGAGTCAATGTGGAGCTATATACAGGGTGTTACGGTACAGAGTCAATGTGGAGGCATATACAGGGGGTACCGGTACAGAGTCAATGTGGAGCTATATACAGGGGGTACTGGTACAGAGTCAATGTGGAGGCTATATACAGGGGGTACCGGTACAGAGTCAATGTGGAGCTATATACAGGGGTACCGGTACAGAGTCAATGTGGAGGCTATATACAGGGGTACCGGTACAGAGTCAATGTGGAGACTATATACAGGGGTACCGGTACAGAGTCAATGTGGAGGCTATATACAGGGGTTACCGGTACAGAGTCAATGTGGAGGCTATATACAGGGGGTACCGTACAGAGTCAATGTGGAGGCTATATACAGGGGGTACCAGTACAGAGTCAATGTGGAGGCTATATACAGGGGGTACCGGTACAGAGTCAATGTGGAGGCTATATACAGGGGGTACCGGTACAGAGTCAATGTGGAGACTATATACAGGGTACCGGTACAGAGTCAATGTGAGGCTATATACAGGGGGTACTGGTACAGAGTCAATGTGGAGGCTATATGGGGGTACCGGTACAGAGTCAATGTGGAGCTATATACAGGGGGTACCGTACAGAGTCAATGTGGAGGCTATATACAGGGGTACGGTACAGAAGTACCGACCAATGTGGAGGCTATATACAGGGGTACGGTACAGAGCCAATGTG
>NW_022261981.1:3245669-3260945 GCF_002021735.2 Oncorhynchus kisutch | reverse complement strand
CCTCTCCCCTCCTCTCTCCTCCCGCCCTCTCTCCCTCCCCTCCCTCTCTCCTCCCCTCCGGTTTCCCTGTCTCCTCCCTTCCCTCTCTTCCTCCCCTCCCTTCTTCTCCTCGCCCTCCCTCTCCTCCCCTCCCTCCCTCCCCCCTCCCTCTCTCATTGGCATGGAGCCTAGATTCATTTTAGATAAAAATAATAAATGGTGTTTTATTTCCTGTTTACCTTCAAAGGATCTCCATTATGTGGCGTGTGATAAGGGAGAGGTGGTTCTGGCAGAAGTGCCCGGAGGAAGGCTAATGAAATCCATGCTGAAGAAGGAGTAACGACCACGTTGGGAAACCACGGGTAAGGACATGTATCAAATCTGGATCCAATAATGAAAGAAAAGAGGAGAAGGAACCAATGTAATGGAGACACCACTGTAGACACCACTGTAGACACCACTAAGTCTTGTATAATGGAGACACCACTGTAGACACCACTGTAGACACCACTTGTCTTTTATAATGGAGACACCACGTAGCACCACTGTAGACACCTCTAGTCTTTTATAATGGAGACACCACTGTAGACACCACTGTAGACACCTCTAGTATTTTATAATGGAGACACCACTGTAGACACCTCTAGTCTTTTATAATGGAGACACCACTGTAGACACCACTAGTCTTTTTAATGGAGACACCACTGTAGACACCACTGTAGACACCACTTGTCTTTTATAATGGAGACACCACTGTAGACACCACTGTAGACACCTCTAGTCTTTTATAATGGAGACACCACTGTAGACACCACTGTAGACACCTCTAGTAATTTTATAATGGAGACACCACTGTAGACACCTCTAGTCTTTTTATAATGGAGACACCACTGTAGACACCACTAGTCTTTTTATAATGGAGACACCACTGTAGACACCACTAGTCTTTTATAATGGAGACACCACTAGTCTTTTATAATGGAGACACCACTGTAGACACCACTTGTCTTTTATAATGGAGACACCACTGTAGACACCACTTGTCTTTTATAATGGAGACACCACTGTAGACAACCACTGTAGACACCTCTAGTCTTTTATAATGGAGACACCACTGTAGACACCACTGTAGACACCTCTAGTCTTTTATAATGGAGACACCACTGTAGACACCTCTAGTCTTTTATAATGGAGACACCACTGTAGACACCACTAGTCTTTTATAATGGAGACACCACTAGTCTTTTATAATGGAGACACCACTTGTCTTTTATCATGGAGACACCACTTGTCTTTTATAATGGAGACACCACTGTAGACACCACTTGTCTTTTATAATGGAGACACCACTGTAGACACCACTTGTCTTTTATAATGGAGACACCACTGTAGACACCACTTGTCTTTTATAATGGAGGACACCACTTGTCTTTTATAATGGAGACACCTCTTGTCTTTTATAATGGAGACACCACTTGTCATTTATAATGGAGACACCACTGTAGACACCACTTGTCTTTTATAATGGAGACACCACTGTAGACACCACTTGTCTTTTATAATGGAGACACCACTGTAGACACCACTTCACGTCGGTAAATGAAGGATGTAATGGAGTAGAATACTGTTGGTAACACTGTCTGTTGTAGGTCACATCAGGTAGGTAAATGACGGATGAGGAATCTGTATGAAATTAAAGAAACCAAATGTAATGACGATATATTTTTCTGTGGCCTAAACATCCCTTTACTGTTGTACTATGGGATTTCAACTCACATTGAAGCTGAGCTCACTGACCCTGGTGTTAAAAAGGGGCTTAACAATGTTTTACATTTTAAAATGGGGTTTGGTGCTTAAAACTCCCCCAAATCATTGTTGATTCATTTGTCCAACCTGAAGAATTGAATAATGTATTTTATTTGTTTTTATCACTGATTATGTTAATGTAACATCATCATCATCATCATCATCCTAAGAATAGCTGAAATGTCACTTTAAAGTCTGTATTACAGTCTCCCTGGTGCTTCACATTCTCCAGAATGTGTTTTAAGTTGTGTTTTGGTGCTGAAAACTCCAGAAGGTGTTTTAAGGTGTGTTTTGGTGCTGAAAACTCCAGAATGTGTTTTAAGGTGTGTTTGGTGCTGAAAACTCCTAAATGTGTTTAAAGTGTGTTTTGGTGCTGAAAACTCCAGAAGGTGTTTTAAGGTGTGTTTTGGTGCTGAAAACTCCAGAATGTGTTTTAAGGTGTGTTTTGGTGCTGAAAACTCCAAAATGTGTTTAAAGTGTGTTTTGGTGCTGAAAACTCCAGAATGTGTTTTCAGTTGTGTTTTGGTGCTGGAAAACTCCAAAATGTGTTTTAAGTTGTGTTTTGGTGCTGAAAACTCCAGAATGTGTTTTAAGGTGTGTTTTGGTGCTGAAACTCCAGAATGTGTTTAAAGTGTGTTTTGGTGCTTAAAACTCCAGAATGTGTTTTCAGTTGTGTTTTGGTGCTGAAAACTCCAGAATGTGTTTTAAGGTGTGTTTTGGTGCTGAAAACTCCAGAATGTGTTTTAAGGTGTGTTTTGGTGCTGGAAAACTCCAAAATGTGTTTTAAGTTGTGTGTTGGTGCTGAAAACTCCAGAATGTGTTTTAAGGTGTGTTTTGGTGCTGAAAACTCCAGAATGTGTTTAAAGTGTGTTTTGGTGCTGAAAACTCCAGAATGTGTTTTCAGTTGTGTTTTGGTGCTGGAAAACTCCAAAATGTGTTTTAAGTTGTGTTTTGGTGCTGAAAACTCCAGAATGTGTTTTAAGGTGTGTTTTGGTGCTGAAAACTCTAGAATGTGTTTTAAGGTGTGTTTTGGTGCTGAAAACTCCAGAATGTGTTTCAATGTGTGTTTTGGTGCTGAAAACTCCAGAATGTGTTTTCAGTTGTGTTTTGGTGCTGAAAACTCCAGAAGGTGTTTTAAGGTGTGTTTTGGTGCTGAAAACTCCAGAATGTGTTTTAAGGTGTGTTTTGGTGCTGAAAACTCTAGAATGTGTTTTAAGTTGTGTTTTGGTGCTGAAAACTCCAGAAGGTGTTTTAAGGTGTGTTTTGGTGCTGAAAACTCCAGAATGTGTTTTAAGGTGTGTTTTGGTGCTGAAAACTCCAGAATGTGTTTAAAGTTGTGTTTTGGTGCTGAAAACTCCAGAATGTGTTTTAAGGTGTGTTTTGGTGCTGGAAACTCCAGAATGTGTTTTAAGGTGTGTTTTGGTGCTGAAAACTCTAGAATGTGTTTTAAGTTGTGTTTTGGTGCTGAAAACTCTAGAATGTGTTTTAAGTTGTGTTTTGGTGCTGAAAACTCCAGAAGGTGTTTTAAGGTGTGTTTTGGTGCTGAAAACTCCAGAATGTGTTTTCAGTTGTGTTTTGGTGCTGGAAACTCCAGAATGTGTTTTAAGGTGTGTTTTGGTGCTGGAAACTCCAGAATGTGTTTTAAGGTGTGTTTTGGTGCTGAAAACTCCAGAATGTGTTTTGAGGTGTGTTTTGGTGCTGAAAACTGCAGAATGTGTTTTAAGGTGTGTTTTGGTGCTGAAAACCCCATCAAATGTTGGTATAATTATGGGTCTAAACCGAGTTATTCCAGAATGTGTTTAAAGTGTGTTTTGGTGGTTCCTGGGGGGGAGGAAGGTTCCTGAGGGGGAGGAAAGATGTTGAAGGGCCAGTTTTCTCAACTCCAGGCTGCCTTGCCCTTTGACACACACTCAGCACATACCAGAGGGGATCAGTCTGGGCTGTTGATTACACACACACACACACACACACACACACACACACACACACACACAAACACGCACACACACACAGGGAGAGAAATGTTAACCCACACCACAGAGGTTTCCAGGGCCCAGGGCTGTGTAAGAAACATTCAAATGAGCAAGCAAGTCAACAGTCCTTCACCACCTCTTAAACACACCGCAAGGTGTGTGTGTGTGTGTTTGTTTGTGCTCATAGACAAGCAAATGAGGCCATCAAGGTATTTAACTCCACACAAGGAGGTCAAAACCTGAGGCTGTGTGTTTTAGTGTGTGTGTGAGATTGAGAATGTATGCATGCTCCATACACACACACACTCCCGCCCTCCTCTTAAGCCCTCTAATTATGTCCTCGATGATTTCCCTGTTTCACCTGGAGCGCATCCTACCCTTGGACAGTGAGGGAGACGGAGAGAGGGAGGAGAGGAGAGGGGGATGGAGGAGAGGGGGAGGGAGGAGAGTGGGATGGAGGAGAGGGGGATGGAGGAGAGGAGAGGGGGATGGAGGAGAGGAGAGGGGGATAGAGGAGAGGAGAGGGGGATGGAGGAGAGGAGAGGGGGATGGAGGAGAGGAGAGGGGGATGGAGGAGAGGAGACAGGGGAGGGGATGGAGGAGAGGAGAGGGGAATGGAGCAGAGGAGAGGGGAATGGAGCAGAGGAGAGGGGGATGGAGAAGGAGGATGGAGGAGAGGAGGATGGAGGAGAGGAGAGGTGGAGGGAGGAAGGAGAGGAGAGGGGGATGGAGGAGAGGAGACGGGGGGAGAGGAGAGGAGAGGGGGATGGAGGAGAGGAGACGGGGGAGAGGAGAGGGGAGGGGGATGGAGGAGAGGAGAGGGGAATGGAGCAGAGGAGAGGGGGATGGAGAGGAGGATGGAGGAGAGGAGAGGGGGAGGGAGGAAGGGAGGGAGGGAGGGAGGGAGGGGAATGGAGCAGAGGAGAGGGGGATGGAGGAGAGGAGGATGGAGGAGAGGAGAGGGGGAGGGAGGGAGAGAGGAGAGGAGAGGAGAGGAGAGGAGAGGAGAGGAGAGGAGAGGAGAGGAGAGGAGAGGAGAGGAGAGGAGAGGAGAGGAGAGGAGAGGAGAGGAGAGGAGAGGAGAGGAGAGGAGAGGAGAGGAGAGGAGAGGAGAGGAGAGGGAAATGAATTAAAGGAGAAGCACTTTACTGATGTTGTTGTTTCAAATGTTGCCAATTAGATGGGATTGTGTTGGTCTCTCTCTCTTCATCCCTCTCTTTCTCCTCTCCTCTCTCCTCTCTCTTTCTCTCTCTTCATCCCTCTCTTTCTCCTCCTCTCTCTTTCTCTCTCCATCCCTCTGTCTCCCACTGCCTCTCACTCTTTCCTCCCTCTTTCTTTCTTTCTCTTGGGGGAGACTGTCCTTCCACCCAGGCTTGTCTTCAACGCACCACCGCCTCAATGGGCCCGTGTGTGTGTGTGTGTGTGTGTGTGTCAGGGTTGTTGGAGATCATGCAGACGGAGCATATTAACAGAGCAGTGTCCCGATCGATGTGTGTGTGTGTCAGGGTTATTGTGGATCACACACATAAATAGCCACAAGCAGACAGAGCATATTAACAGAGGTAAGAAACAAAATGGTCCGATCAATGTGTGTGTCCTGGAGATCACACTCTTCTGTATGTTAACGGAGCTTGGAGCCCAGGTCATTAATACACAATGAAGACAGACCAGACTCTGGTTCTAATGAACAGAACCGGTGTCCAGACAGACCAGACTCTGGTTCTAATAAACAATCCTGGTGTCCAGACAGACCAGATTCTGGTTTCATTGAACAGAACCGGTGGCCAGACAGACCAGACTCTGGTTCCAATGAACAGAACCAGTGTCCAGACAGACCAGACTCTGGTTCTAATGAACACAACTGGTGTCCAGACAGACCAGACTCTGGTTCTAATGAACAGAACTGGTCTCCAGACAGACCAGGCTCTGGTTTCATTGAACAGAACCGGTGTCCAGACAGATCAGACTCTGGTTCCAATGAACAGAACTGGTGTCCAGACAGACCAGACTCTGGTTCTAATGAACACAACTGGTCTACAGACAGATCAGACTCTGTTTCCAATGAACAGAACTGGTGTCCAGACAGACCAGACTCTGGTTCTAATGAACAGAACCGGTGGCCAGACAGACCAGACTCTGGTTCTAATGAACAGAACCAGTGTCCAGACAGACCAGACTCTGGTTCTAATGAACACAACTGGTGTCCAGACAGACCAGACTCTGGTTCTAATGAACTAGTTTCTTTACACCCCAACACACCACAATACCCCTGGTCTGGCTCGCACACGTCTCACACTGTCAGACAGGCCTACACCTTCCAAGGACAGATAAACACACACACCAACATACATGAACACACACCAACATACATAAACACACACACCAACATACACACACACACACACACACACACACCAACATACATAAACACACACACACCAACATACATAAACACACACACCAGCATACATGAACACACACACCAACATACATGAACACACACACCAACATACATAAACACACACACCAACATACATAAACACACACACCAACATACATGAACACACACACCAACATACATAAACACACACACACACCAACATACATAAACACACACACACACACACCAACATACATAAACACACACACCAACATACATAAACACACACCAACGTACATAAACACACACCAACATACATAAACACACACACCAACATACATAAACACACACCAACATACATAAACACACACACACCAACATACATAAACACACACACCAACATACATAAACACACACCAACATACATAAACACACACACACACACCAACATACACACACACACACCAACATACATAAACACACACACCAACATACACAAACACACAAACACACACTTTCATGAGCACACACATGTAAACATGATGACAATCGTAGAAACACATTAAATATTGATATGCAGTGATGTAGTCAAGTCTCTAAAGTCCCAAGTCTCTAGTGTTCCAGTCCATGTCCTAGAGTCCCAAGTCCCTAGTGTTCCAGTCCATGTCCTAGAGTCCCAAGTCCCTAGTGTTCCGGTCCATGTCCTAGAGTCCCAAGTCCTTAGTGTTCCAGTCCATGTCCTAGAGTCCCAAGTCCCTAGAGTTCCAGTCCATGTCCTAGAGTCCCTAGTGTTCCAGTCCATGTCCTAGAGTCCCAAGTCTCTAGTGTTCCAGTCCATGTCCTAGTGTCTCTAGTGTTCCAGTCCAAGTCCCTAGTGTTCCAGTCCAAGTCCCTAGTGTTCCAGTCCAAGTCCCTAGTGTTCCAGTCCAAGTCCCTAGAGTCTCTAGTGTTCCAGTCCATGTCCTAGTGTCTCTAGTGTTCCAGTCCATGTCCTAGAGTCTCTAGTATTCCAGTTCAATGTCCTAGTGTCTCTAGTGTTCCAGTCCAAGTCCCTAGTGTTCCAGCCCAAGTCTCTAGTGTTCCAGTCCAAGTCCCTAGTGTTCCAGTCCATGTCCTAGAGTCTCTAGTGTTCCAGTTCATGTCTCTAGTGTTCCAGTCCAAGTCTCTAGTGTTCCAGTCCAAGTCCCTAGTGTTCCAGTCCATGTCCTAGAGTCTCTAGTGTTCCAGTCCAGGTCTCTAGTGTTCCAGTCCAAGTCTCTAGTGTTCCAGTCCAAGTCCCTAGTGTTCCAGCCCAAGTCTCTAGTGTTCCAGTCCAAGTCCCTAGTGTTCCAGTTCATGTCCTAGAGTCTCTAGTGTTCCAGTTCATGTCCTAGAGTCCCAGTGTCCCTAGCGTTCCAGCCCAAGTCTCTAGTGTTCCAGTCCAAGTCCCTAGTGTTCCAGTCCATGTCCTACAGTCTCTAGTGTTCCAGTTCATGTCCTAGTGTCTCTAGTGTTCCAGTTCATGTCCTAGTGTCTCTAGTGTTCCAGTCCACGTCCCTAGTGTTCCAGTCCAAGTCTCTAGTGTTCCAGTCCAAGTCTCTAGTGTTCCAGTCCAAGTCCCTAGTGTTCCAGTCCAAGTCTCTAGTGTTCCAATCCAAGTCCCTAGTGTTCCAGGGCAAGTCTCTAGTGTTTCAGTCCAAGTCCCTAGTGTTCCAGTCCAAGTCCCTAGTGTTCCAGTCCAAGTCCCTAGTGTTCCAGTCCAAGTCTGAGTCCTGTATACTGGAGTCCTAAGTCAAGTCACGTGGCCCTTGGTAGGCTAAAAACTACTGTCCAACAATGTTTTAAGCTACATTTCATGATGTAGAGGCTCGCTGATTTACAGTGTCGCACGTTAGTAGAGCTAGCATAGCTACAAGAACAATTCCTCTGCCACTAAATGGTGGACAAATAGCATCATGAATCAATCTGTTATTTCTGGGATAATGTCACTGCGGGTAGAATTCTGTCAATCACCTGCCACAAAGATCACAGCAGGCAAAGTTCAGCTTGGAACGTTGACATGGTTAAAAGGGAAAAACGCTCAAATTCTGTTATTGCATAAATTGTAGCAATTTGACAAAATGAACCCATTCTACCCATACAATGGAGACTTGATTGTTGAATTTGTGTGAAGTGGTCCTGATCTTGTCAGTTTCCCTGTAATCTTAATCAACAATATAGCCAAAGTTTAGCTTTTTTAGTATGCGCAACAAGCTGGGCGCAGTGGGCCCCCGAATGGGTGGAGAGATGAGCAGGTGCAAAACGGTTTGCCACGGTGTACAACTAATGAATACACCCCAGGTTGTTTCATTGGTTGTAGTTGCTATTCATCCATAGCTCTGTTCTTTCCCTCTACCACTAAATGCTGGGCAAATATATATCATCATGAATCTTTCAGCATAATGTCACTGCAGGTAGAAATCATTCTCAGTCAATCACCTGCATTCGTATGCCACAAAGACCCACAGCAGGTAAAGTTCTGCTAGGAGATACTGTTCAAATGACCTTTTAGTGCATAAATTGTATCAATTTGACTAAAATGACCCATTCTCTATGCATACAATGGAGAACTGATTGTTGAATTTTTGTGAAGTAGTCCGGATACACATTTGTCTTATGTACCTAACCTTATGGTTGACCTGAATGACATCTGTTATATACCTAACCTTATGGTTGACCGTAATGACATCTGTCTGTTATGTACCTAACCTTATGGTTGACCGTAATGACATCTGTCTGTTATGTACCTAACCTTATGGTTGACCTGAATGACATCTGTTATATACCTAACCTTATGGTTGACCGTAATGACATCTGTCTGTTATGTACCTAACCTTATGGTTCACCTGAATGACATCTGTCTGTTATATAGCTAACCTTATGGTTGACCTGAATGACATCTGTTATATACCTAACCTTATGGTTGACCTGAATGACATCTGTTATATACCTAACCTTATGGTTGACCTGAATGACATCTGTCTGTTATATACCTAACCTTATGGTTGACCTGAATGACATATGTTATATACCTAACCTTATGGTTGACCTGAATGACATCTGTTATATACCTAACCTTATGGTTGACCTGAATGACACCTGTCTGTTATGTAGTCTATAATACACTCTTAATGACATCTGTTATGTAGTCTATAATACACTCTTAATGACACCTGTCTGATATGTAGTCTATAATACACTCTTAATGACATCTGTCTGATATGTAGTCTATAATACACTCTTAATGACATCTGTTATGTAGTCTATAATACATTCTTAATGACATCTGTTATGTAGTCTATAATACACTCTTAATGACACCTGTCTGTTATGTAGTCTATAATACACTCTTAATGACATCTGTTATGTAGTCTATAATACACTCTTAATGACACCTGTTATGTAGTCTATAATACACTCTTAATGACACCTGTTATGTAGTCTATAATACACTCTTAATGACACCTGTTATGTAGTCTATAATACACTCTTAATGACACCTGTTATGTAGTCTATAATACACTCTTAATGACACCTGTTATGTAGTCTATAACACACTCTTAATGACATCTGTTATGTAGTCTATAATACATTCTTAATGACACCTGTTTTGTAGTCTATAATACACTCTTAATGACACCTGTTATGTAGTCTATAATACACTCTTAATGACACCTGTTATGTAGTCTATAATACACTCTTATTGACACCTGTCTGTTATGTAGTCTATAATACACTCTTAATGACATCTTTTATGTAGTCTATAATACACTCTTAATGACACCTGTCTGTTATGTAGTCTATAATACACTCTTAATGACACCTGTTATGTAGTCTATAATACACTCTTAATGACACCTGTTATGTAGTCTATAATACACTCTTAATGACACCTGTTATGTAGTCTATAATACACTCTTAATGACATCTGTTATGTAGTCTATAATACACTCTTAATGACACCTGTTATGTAGTCTATAATACACTCTTAATGACACCTGTTATGTAGTCTATAATACTCAAGTCTTCCCTCTCTTCTCCAACTGTAAACCCCTTGACAGAGCTATCAGAGCCTCTCTCCTGGCTTTAAACACACACACTGACACACACACACACACACACGCACACACACACACACACACTGACAAGGCTTTGCAGCCCTTTCTGTGTGGGTGGAAATCGCTTCTACACATCTGGCTGACAAGTGTGTTGATTTGGTTAGATACTCCATTGTGAGAGGGGGACTAGCGAACGAGTGCGAGGGAAGATTCCTTTCTTTCTTTGAGCGTTCAGCGTTTAGCCAAGAAGAGAAGCCAACTCGCACGTCTCTTCTCCCTCCTCTCCTCCTCTCCTCTCCTGTTTCTCCGACACACAATGGCTGGTGTAGCTGCAGGATCTTTCTCTGTGGTGAAGAGTGGAGGTTTATCTCTCTTCCTCCTCTCCCTGATCCTCTCCTCCTCCTCTCCTACCTCTCTCTCGTCTTGGTTGTCTCGCATCAGGGAAAAGCCTGTTAACTGCAGTGTGTTCCTCTCCTCCCTCTCCTCCCTGTCCCTCTTACTCCTTCTCCTCTCTTTCTCTCTCTCTGTCTCTCCTCTTCTCACTGTCTCTCTCTTTCTTTCTCTCTCTCTGTCTCTTTCTCTCTCTATTGCTCGACTCAATTTCTCTCTATATCAAACCCTCTATCTATCTGTTGACACAGATGTGTAACCTCTTTGTGTGTGTTTGTATGTATGTGTGTGTGTGTGTGTGTGTGTGTGTGTGTGTAGTGTGTGTGTGTGTGTGTGTGTGTGTGTGTGTGTGTGTGTGTGTGTGTGTGTGTGTGTGTGTGTGTGTGTGTGTGTGTGTGTGTGTGTGTGTGTGTGTGTGTGTGTGTGTGTGTGTGTGTGTGTGTGTGTGTGTGTGTGTGTGTGTGTGTGTGTGCGCGTGTGTGTGTGTGTGTGTGCACGTGTGTGTGCGCGTCAGATGAGCCACAGTCCACACTTAGAGGGAGGAACGGGATGTGGTTCCACACTAGGGGACAGACAGACAGGACGAGGATGGACCGACCCAATGGACAGCCATACAGGACCTAGTTCACTGGACAGACAGACAGGACGAGGATGGACTGACCCAATGGACAGCCAAACAGGACCTAGTTCACAGGACAGACAGACAGGACGAGGATGGACTGACCCAATGGACAGACAACAGGACCTAGTTCACTGGACAGACAGACAGACACAGACAGACAGACAGGACGAGGATGGACTGACCCAATGGACAGCCAACAGGACCTAGTTCACAGGACAGACAGACAGACACAGACAGACAGACAGGACGAGGATGGGCCGACCCAATGGACAGCCAACAGGACCTAGTTCACAGGACAGACAGACAGACACAGACAGACAGACAGGACGAGGATGGACCGACCCAATGGACAGCCAACAGGACCTAGTTCACAGGACAGACAGACAGACAGGACGAGGAAGGACTGACCCAATGGACAGCCAACAGGACCTAGTTCACTGGACAGACAGACAGACAGACAGACAGGACGAGGATGGACTGACCCAATGGACAGCCAACAGGACCTAGTTCACAGGACAGACAGACAGACACAGACAGACAGACAGGACGAGGATGGACCGACCCAATGGACAGCCAACAGGACCTAGTTCACAGGACAGACAGACAGACAGACAGGACGAGGATGGACCGACCCAATGGATAGCCAACAGGACCTAGTTCAAGGACAGACAGACAGGAAGAGGATGGACCGACCCAATGGACAGCCAACAGGACCTAGTTCAAGGACAGACAGACAGGAAGAGGATGGACCGACCCAATGGACAGCCAACAGGACCTAGTTCAAGGACAGACAGACAGACAGGACGAGGATGGACCGACCCAATGGACAGCCAACAGGACCTAGTTCAAGGACAGACAGACAGACAGACAGGACGAGGATGGACCGACCCAATGGACAGCCAACAGGACCTAGTTCACTGGACAGACAGACAGACAGACAGACAGACAGACAGACAGACAGACAGGACCAGGATGGACCGACCCAATGGACAGCCAACAGGACCTAGTTCACTGGACAGACAGACAGGACAAGGATGGACCGACCCAATGGACAGCCAACAGGACCTAGTTCAAGGACAGACAGACAGACAGACAGGACGAGGATGGACCGACCCAATGGACAGCCAACAGGACCTAGTTCACTGGACAGACAGACAGACAGACAGACAGACAGACAGACAGGACCAGGATGGACCGACCCAATGGACAGCCAACAGGACCTAGTTCAAGGACAGACAGACAGGACGAGGATGGACCGACCCAATGGACAGCCAACAGGACCTAGTTCAAGGACAGACAGACAGACAGACAGGACGAGGATGGACCGACCCAATGGACAGCCAACAGGACCTAGTTCACTGGACAGACAGACAGACAGGACCAGGATGGACCGACCCAATGGACAGCCAACAGGACCTAGTTCACAGAACAGACAGACAGTCAGACAGGAAGAGGATGGACCGACCCAATGGACAGCCAACAGGACCTAGTTCACAGAACAGACAGACAGACAGGACCAGGATGGACCGACCCAATGGACAGCCAACAGGACCTAGTTCACAGAACAGACAGACAGACAGACAGGACAAGGCTGGACAGACCAATGGACAGACATCAGGGTCTGCGTGCGTGCGTGTGTGTGTGTGTGCGTCTGTATGTGTGTGCGTGTGCGTGCTTGTGTGTGTGCGTCTGTATGTGTGTGCGTGTGTGTGCTTGTGTGTGTGCGTCTGTATGTGTGTGCGTCTGCGTGCGTGCGTCTGTGTGTGTGCGTGTGTGTGCGTCTGCGTGCGTGCGTCTGTGTGTGTGCGTGTGTGTGCGTCTGCGTGCGTGCGTCTGTGTGTGTGCTCACTTTAGTATTTAAGGCATTCTATTTCGTACACATGTACAGCCTTCAGAAAGTCACACCCCTTGAGTTTGTCAGGATTCAAACAGAAACAGAATGGAGCGAAGCCCAAGATCCTAGAGGACAACCTGGTTCAGTCTGGAGATGAAGCACAGGATCCTAGAGGACAACCTGGTTCAGTCTGGAGATGAAGAACAGGATCCTAGAGGACAACCTGGTTCAGTCTGGAGATGAAGAACAGGATCCTAGAGGACAACCTGGTTCAGTCTGGAGATGAATTTGGTTGAGGTCGGGGGATTGTGGAGGCCAGGTCATCTGATGCAGCACTCCATCACTCTCCTTCTTGGTCAAATAGCCCTTACACAGCCAGGAGGTGTGTTCTGGGTCATTGTCCTGTTGAAAAACAAATGATAGTCCCACTATGTGTAGCCATGGTGGTTAAGTGTGCCTTGAATTCTAAATAAATCAGAGACATTGTCACCAGCCAAGCACCCCAACACCATAACACCACCTCCTCCATGCTTCACGGTGGGAATCACACATGCGGAGATCATCCGTTCACCCACAACGCATCTCACAAAGACACGGCGGTTGGAACCAAAAATCTCCAATTTTCATCAAACCAAAGGACAAATTTCCACCAGTCTAATGTCCATTGCTCGTGTTTCTTGGCCCAAGCAAGTCTCTTCTTCATATTGGTGTCCTTTAGTAGTGGTTTCTTTGCAGCAATTCGACCATGAAGGCCTGATTCACACAGTCTCCTCTGAACAGTTCATGTTGAGAGTTCTGTTATTTGAACTCTGTGAAGCATTTATTTGGGCTGCAATTTCTGAGGTGCAGTTAACTCTAATGAACTTATTCTCTGCAGCAGAGGTGGCTCTGGATCTTCCATTCCTGCGGCGGTCCTCATGAGAGCCAGTTTCATCATAGCGCTTGATGGTTTTTGCGACAGCACTTGAAGAAACTTTAAGTAAAGAGGGTCAGGGTGATTAGGCAGTGGTCTATTCCCAGGTACTCCCCTGGTCTATACCCAGGTTCTCCTCTGGTCTATACCCAGGTTCTCCCCTGGTCTATACCCAGGTTCTCCCCTGGTCTATACCCAGGTTCTCCCCTGGTCTATACCCAGGTTCTCCCCTGGTCTATACCCAGGTTCTCCTCTGGTCTATACCCAGGTTCTCCCCTGGACTATACCCAGGTTCTCCCCTGGTCTATACCCAGGTTCTCCCCTGGTCTATACCCAGGTTCTCCTCTGGTCTATACCCAGGTTCTCCCCTGGTCTATACCCAGGTACTCCCCTGGACTATACCCAGGTTCTCCCCTGGACTATACCCAGGTTCTCCCCTGGTCTATACCCAGGTTCTCCCCTGGACTATACCCAGGTTCTCCCCTGGTCTATACCCAGGTTCTCCCCTGGTCTATACCCAGGTTCTCCTCTGGTCTATACCCAGGTTCTCCCCTGGTCTATACCCAGGTACTCCCCTGGACTATACCCAGGTCCTCCCCTGGACAGCTGACACTGCCTAAGACACACAGATCAAGATACCTCCCCAAACATCATAACTACAGAGAGAGGAGAGAAGAGGCCATCCATTTCCCCTTTTGCCTTTTCTGTTTTACATTCTTTTTTTCTCTCAATTTGTACGTTTTTATTGAAACCATGGTAATCTGGTCTCAGATGAAGTTTCATTGTTTGTTATGTGGAGCCAATGACAGCTTAGTGAGATGGGGATGGGAGGGGGCATTATTCCTCCCGTTTGGCTCGGCGAGAAGAGATGGAGACGAGAAACAATGACGGTTTGGGGGGGAGAGAGAGAGAGAGAGAGGAGTAAGAGACGGAAATCTGGGAAGGGGACCAACGTTCCTCTATCTGACTAATGTTGAAAAGAGGAAGTAGCACATCGTCTCCCCTATCTCTCTGTTTCTACTGTCTTTGGGAATTGGCTGGCGTTTCTATTTAGCTGGAAGGCAAGCCTAGTGTAGTGGATTAAATAGCATAGAAGTTGTCCCCTTAACCACTGATACTGGGTCAGATGTGTTTTAGTCCCTGTAATGTCACAGTCTGGTTTAACCAGGAAACCCGGTTCCAGGTTCAGATTGAATAGACCCCTCTGTCTATCTGGGATCTATGAGTAGAGATGGAGGCACACAGCCCAGCCCTGAAGGCTGTAGTGTGTCAGCTAAATATCATATCTAAACTTATGGGCAAT
>NW_022261981.1:3160669-3240669 GCF_002021735.2 Oncorhynchus kisutch | reverse complement strand
TATATATACACACTACTTTTGACCAAGGCCCATAGCGAATCCCACGGGGAGTAGGACTCTGTTCTATAGTAGTGCACTAGATAGGGAATAGGACTCTGTTCTATAGTAGTGCACTAGATAGGGAATCCCACGGGGAGTAGGACTCTGGTCTATAGTAGTGCACTATATAGCGAATCCCACGGGGAGTAGGACTCTGGTCTATAGTAGTGCACTAGATAAGGAATCCCACGGGGAATAGGACTCTGTTCTATAGTAGTGCACTAGATAAGGAATCCCACGGGAAGTAGGACTCTGTTCTATAGTAGTGCACTAGATAAGGAATCCCACGGGAAGTAGGACTCTGTTCTATAGTAGTGCACTAGATAGGGAATCCCACGGGGAGTAGGACTCTGGTCTATAGTAGTGCACTATATAGCGAATCCCACGGGAAGTAGGACTCTGGTCTATAGTAGTGCACTAGATAGGGAATAGGACTCTGTTCTATAGTAGTGCACTAGATAGGGAATCCCACGGGGAGTAGGACTCTGGTCTATAGTAGTGCACTATATAGCGAATCCCACGGGAAGTAGGACTCTGGTCTATAGTAGTGCACTAGATAAGGAATCCCACGGGGCCCTGGTCTAAAGCAATGCACTATATAGGTAATAGGGCTCTGGTCTATAGTAGTGCACTATATAGGGAATAGGGCTCTGGTCTATAGTAGTGCACTATATAGGGAATAGGGCTCTGGTCTATAGTAGTGCACTAGATAGGGAATAGGGCTCTGGTCTAAAGTAGTTACCTATATAGGGAGTAGGACTCTGTTCTATAGTAGTGCACTATATAGGGAATAGGGCTCTGGTCTATAGGATAGGGCTCTGGTCTAGTAGTGCACTAGATAGGGAATAGGGCTCTGGTCTATAGTAGTGCACTAGATAGGGAATAGGGCTCTGGTCTATAGTAGTGCACTAGATAGGGAATAGGGCTCTGGTCTATAGTAGTGCACTAGATAGGGAATAGGGCTCTGGTCTATAGTAGTGCACTAGATAGGGAATAGGGCTCTGGTCTATAGTAGTGCACTAGATAGGGAAAAGATGCCATTTGGGATACATTCCTCGTCTTCATCATCTTTGTCGTAGTAATATATATTTTTTCCGGGCGATTAGCGGGAGATTGTCTCGGCACCACCACCACTGAATCACACAGACACTTGGTAATCCAGACTGTAGGCTATTGGAGGAAGAATTTGCATTGCTGTTTAAATATGTATCTAGTTAACGTTGTTAGGGTTTTAATGTCAATCATAACCACTATTAACACACGGCTCAAGGCTGGGAGGTCGCCCTGAGTGACAATGGTTTGGAGAGAGGAGGAGAGGGGAGGGAAGGGAAGTCCAAATTCAAGATTTAGCTGGTCTGTATGATTGAGGCCTACTGTGTGTGTGTGTGTGTGTGTGTGTGTGTGTGTGTGTGTGTGTGTGTGTGTGTGTGTGTGTGTGTGTGTGTGTGTGTGTGTGTGTGTGTGTGTGTGTGTGTGTGTGTGTGTGTGTGTGTGTGTGTGTGTGTGTGTGTGTGTGTGTGTGTGTGTGTGTGTGGTGGGTTGGGTGGTTGGTTCATTGGTTGGTTTGTTCTATCTATTGAGATGTTAGAGTAGGTCATGTTGATTTGCTGATCCTGTCTGACAGAGATATTAGAGTAGGTCATGTTGATTTACTGATCCTGGTTGACAGAGATGTTCGAGTAGGTCATGTTGATTATTACATCAAAGGTTGTACCTGATTTTGATCAGTAAAATAATTCATGTAACTTTCCCCAAATTACAATGTTTTCTAGAAATACCATCTACAAGATACCCAGAGGGTCTTCTAATCAGGACTTATGGAAAACCTGGGAATGTTGGGAATTGTACAACCTTAATAAACCTATAGCTGAAGCACTGAATGGACTGACCCTGGACGTCGCATGAATGTGATCCGTTTGAGTAGACCTTCAAGTAAACCTGCCTCTTTCCCCCTCTTTCTTTCCCCCTCTTTCTTTCCCCCTCTTTCTTCACCCCTCTTTCTTTCCCCCTCTTTCTATCCCCCTCTTTCTTTCCCCCTCTTTCTTTCCCCCTCTTTCTTCACCCCTCTTTCTTTCCCCCTCTTTCTATCCCCCTCTTTCTATCCCCCTCTTTCTTTACCCCTCTTTCTTTACCCCTCTTTCTTTCCCCCTCTTTCTTTCCCCCTCTTTCTCCCCCCTCTTTCTTTCCCCCTCTTTCTTTACCCCTCTTTCTTTCCCCCTCTTTCTATCCCCCTCTTTCTTTCCCCCTCTTTCTCCCCCCTATTTCTTTACCCCTCTTTCTCACCCCTATTTCTTTACCCTCTTTCTCCCCCCTCTTTCTTTACCCCTCTTTCTCTCCCCCTATTTCTTTACCCTCTTTCTCCCCCCTCTTTCTTTACCCCTCTTTCTCTCCCCCTATTTCTTTACCCTCTTTCTCCCCCCTCTTTCTTTACCCCTCTTTCTATACCCCTCATTCTTCCCCCCTTTCTTTACCCCTCTTTCTCACACCTATTTCTTTACCCAACTCAGGTGAACAAAGATGCAGGGAAGCTGAGAGTGGTTCATTTTGGTCTTGTTTGAAAACAGCCTTTGACCATTTCTTTTTCGACTGTAAACTCCATCTTTTTTAATGCATTTTTTAAAATCAAATGTATTCTGTAAATATATCTGATAACTGATCAAGCTCTATTCTGAAATGTTGATGCATGATTAGCCTAAGAATTATGAATTTAAGTCTAAGTCAAATGTGAATCATTATGCTAATGTCTTGCTAGTAGGTTTTATTTGAACAGAATGTTGTATATGCTATACAGACCTAGCCCTGTCCAGCCCCATCTCAGTTCTCTCACAACCAGCCCTCCTGCTGAAAAATTGTGTTTTACATTTTCTGCCCGTTTAATTGAATTGTTCTTTAATCCCAGCCTCGTTTAAAACAGTGCAGTAATTAGGCTTTTTGTTTTTCATGATTGACCCTGGTCACCTTTTACAGTATTCTAATACAGAGCTGTAAACTAGCCTATTGTATTGCTGTATTAAAGAGTTTTTGTATCTTGTGTTTATGGCTTTTAGGCCTGTCCCTTGTATTTGTTGCACACTAAAATATGTCAAACACACTATCATTAGGCATGCTGAGGCAGTGAATGTTTGGTCTCTCTATAGTTTATCAGATGATGTGGCCTACAGTATTGTACTGTGTACCTTGTAGGCTACTGTGTGTATGTGTCGAGATTACGGACTGGCGACGGTTTTTATTCATGAACTGAAGCCAATATAACAAGCGATTTTTAAGCGGTGAGCACGGGCAGCAGCACTGCGCGCCGAACGGAGCAGCTCGAGCCCCTTTCCTGAACAGCAGCCACGGCCTTGTCACGAGCTGTCGACGCGCTGCGCTCGGGACTAATCTGACAGCACCGCGCAGACCCTAATCCGCCACTGTATTCTAATCTATTTACTCTGCATTCTAAGAGGATTTGCTTCTCAAAAATATATACAACAACGAATCTGAGGCTGGAAAGTCTGTGTTTCCTTTCCTTGTGTTGTTTTGTTAGGTTTCCAAAAATAATAATCATTGTATGTTTTTTTCAATCGTCAATCGTTTTGGGAGAGAGATTGGTGAAAATAATGACGTTTCTGTCTGGTGATACAAGGCTAATACTTGTCTTATGTAAACAGAAATGGTTCTGTTTTGTTCAGTGATACTCAAGAGAGCAGCTGTTTGGATAAGTGATATGTCATTGGTTTTATCTCCTGATATATGTCACTTTCAAACAACTACTGCAGCCTAATATCACATCATTCAATGACTTGACATCTTAAAATAAAACCTACAAATCCTGTAATAAAAGTCATTGGGTTACAGTTGATATCTGTTTTTTAGATGTCTGCTGTGGGCCTGTAGGTGTCAGCTAGGACTACAAATACCTCAATCATCTCAGATTACACCTAGTCCTGGGCTAAAACCCATTGTAGAGAATCTCCAAGTTTTATAGTCCAGGACTCGTTTTGATCTGTGTCTGGGGAAGCCGTCTGCTCAACTTTATAGATACACTGCTCAAAAAAATAAAGGGAACACTTAAACAACACAATGTAACTCCAAGTCAATCACACTTCTGTGAAGTCAAACTGATTTCCATTGATAATTTTTGTGTGATTTTGTTGTCAGCACATTCAACTATGTAAAGGAAAAAGTATTTAATAAGAATATTTCATTCATTCAGATCTAGGATGTGTTATTTTAGGGTTCCCTTTATTTTTTGGAGCAGTGTATTTACACAGTTTTGATTAGAACCAAATAACAAATGTCTCTCCTGTTGGGAAACCTCTGGCACCTGTGACCAGACAGGTCTAACGTTAAGACCACAGCCTCCAGCACACACGTCTACGTTGTCAGCATAGGTTTAGCTTCCGCCCTTTGACCTCGCCTCTATCTCTCCCCACTACCATCCTCTCTATCTGTCCAATAAAAATAAGAAAATATCGCAAATGTATACATTTATGTCGACTGCAGGTATGTCGACAATGTGTCTTTTAAAGGCCTTGCGATGCGTTCGCGGGGATCTCTATTCGCGGTACACGCTGTGCGTGTCGGCTAAACCGGATTGTCGACTACCCGTGGTGCGGTTGAATCCCGGCGTAAATCTGTGTCCAGGAAACGGGCCTTCAAGTGTAGTAATAAATATATTGAGTCGGCCTTTAATAGACCAGCCACCTGAGATGGCTGGAAGAGATGAGCCTATTAGGACAGTGTTATTACTATACTGGTGGGGCGTGGTGTAGTGGGGGAGTGGCCTTGTTAGCGGTTGTAAATGAAGCTAGCCTCCAGCACGCGTGTCTTACCCATCATTATCCGTTATCATCCACGTTATCTTGTGCAACAGCTACTCTGTGGGGATTTAATGTCACGTACACAAGTACAGTGAAATGTCTTTCTTACAAGTTCTAAACCCAACAATGCAGTAATCAATATCAATGTAGTAATATTGTCTCTCTGTCTGTCTCTCTCTCTGTCCCTTCTGTCTCTGTCTGTCTCTCTCTGTCCCTCTGTCTCTGTCTGTCTCTCTCTCTCTCTGTCCCTCGGTCTCTGTCTGTCTCTCTCTGTCCGTCTGTCTGTCTCTCTCTCTGTGTCTCTGTCTGTCTCTCTCTCTGTCCTTCTGTTTCTCTCTGTCTCTCTCTCTGTCTCTGTCTGTCTCTCTCTGTCTCTTTTCTGTTCCTCTCTGTCTGTCTCTCTGGCTGTCTCTCGTGTCTGTTTCTCTGTCCCACTGTCTCTCTCTGTGTCTCTGTCTGTGTCTCTGTCTGTGTCTCTCTGGCTGTCTCGTAACCTAGCCTATAGCCTCCTATATCAGATGTAATAATAGTCCATGACGGATGTGTTGGTGTTGGGTACATTTTCCATCCTATTGTTTCCCCCAATCAACCCTTGTCAGATCAGTGATGACCTCAAAGAAGGAAAGAAGCCCTCCATGCACAGTATTAGAACTAGGCCATCCAAGTCAAACACCTTGAGGGGAGCCGGGGCCTTGAGAGGAGCCTAGGAGCCGGGGCCTTGAGGGGAGCCGGGGCCTTGAGAGGAGCCTAGGAGCCGGGGCCTTGAGGGGAGCCGGGGACATGAGAGGAGCCTAGGAGCCGGGGTTCTTATGAGGAGCCTAGGAGCCGGGGCCTTGAGGGGAGCCGGGGTCATGAGAGGAGCCTAGGGGCCTTGAGAGGAGCCTAGGAGCCGGGGCCTTGAGGGGAGCCTAGGAGCCGGGGCCTTGAGGGGAGCCTAGGAGCAGGGGCCTTGAGGGGAACCGGGGCCTTGAGGGGAGCCTAGGAGCCGGGGCCTTGAGGGGAACCGGGGGCCTTGAGGGGAGCCTAGGAGCCGGGGCCTTGAGGTGAGCCTAGGAGCCGGGGCCTTGAGGGGAGCCGGGGTCATGAGAGGAGCCTAGGAGCCGGGGCCTTGAGGGGAACCGGGGCCTTGAGGGGAGCCGGGGCCTTGAGGGGAGTCTGGGTCATGAGAGGAGCCTAGGAGCCGGGGCCTTGAGGGGAGCCTAGGAGCCGGGGCCTTGAGGGGAGCCGGGGCCTTGAGGAGAGTCTGGGTCATGAGAGGAGCCTAGGAGCCGGGGCCTTGAGGGGAACCGGGGCCTTGAGGGGAGCCGAGGAGCCGGGGGTCTTGAGGGGAGCGGGGGGTTTTGAGAGGAGCCAGAGTTTTGAGTGCGATGCGAGCAGCAGTCAGGAAGAGCTAGCTTGTGTTCCAAATGGCACCCTAGTCCCATAGGGCCCTGGTCAAAAGTAGTGCACTATATAGGGAATAGGGTGACATTTTGGACAGAGACTTGGTGTGCACTCAGCTGGGCTTTACCTATCCAAACCTAGTAGGAATACTGTGAATGCACTCCCTGGGTTGTCATGGGGATGAGTAAGCTGCTTTCAGCTAGGAAGGAAGTTCCTTTTTCTCTGGGGCTTGGAGGCTTTCTCTGGGGCTTGGAGGCTTTCTCTGGGGCTTGGAGGTTTTCTCTGGGCTTGGAGGCTTCGCTTGAGGCTTTCTCTGGGGCTTGGAGGCTTTCTCTGGGGCTTGGAGGCTTTCTCTGGGGCTTGGAGGCTTTCTCTGGGGCTTGGAGGCTTTCTCTGGGGCTTGGAGGCTTTCTCTGGGGCTTGGAGGCTTTCTCTGGGGCTTGGAGGCTTTCTCTGGGGCTTGGAGGCTTTCTCTGGGGCTTGGAGGCTTTCTCTGGGGCTTGGAGGCTTTCTCTGGGGCTTGGAGGCTTTCTCTGGGGCTTGGAGGCTTTCTCTGGGGCTTGGAGGCTTTCTCTGGGGCTTGGAGGCTTTCTCTGGGTCTTGGACGGACCTGACCATCACATAACAGGAGAAAAAGTGTTTCATCCTTTTATTGCAGTTTTGAAGTGTAACATTAAAGAGGTCTTGTGCTGCTCACCGCTGATGAAAGTTTATGATTAGTATCAAATCAGGTAAAAAAATGTTGATAACATTCGAAAGTCAAACATCGTGAGTATTTTTCTAAATTACAAACTATCTCATAGGGGGAAAAGTGTCTTGCTGGCTGACTGTGCAAAGCGGGTCTTGAAAAAGGTGCCCTGCCACTTGTTAATTACCTCTTGAAACATCACCAATTATCAATTGGAATCTAAAACGTTTGATTCTTGGACCAGTCCCAGACATAATTGACGCATAAAACAAAACCAAAATACCTGCCGAACAAAACCCGACAGGACGGCCTCGTATCACAAAGCACCATTGAAACTAGAGCCGTCACTCCTGACTACACCGTGTCGGTACAGGGTCATGTTCATTCGGCCCCAAACGGTGGAAAAAAACAGACAAGCAGGGAGGGACTACTTTGGACTTGTCCAATAAGAAATGTTAATTATCCATTTGCGAAACGCTTTGCTACGTTGTGCACTAATGAACACGACCCCGTTAAACTCTGTTTAACCTCTTCCTCAGGTAAGTATCCTCCCAGGCCCGGCCCCATGCCGTCTCGCTCCTCAGACCGACCTATCAACACGTGAAGATGCTGACGTCTGGCGACGCTAGACAGCCAATGAAAAACAAGGTTGGATGAGAAAAGGAGGAGGAGAACTGTCCCAGCATGCAGGTTGTGCTATCGGTCCATCTCAGGGAAGGCCCACTGGATCTCTCTCTCATACACATAATATCTCCAGCTTGTCAGATCTCCCACACACACTCTCCCACACACTCCCACACACACTGATATAAATCACATTCACGTGGGCCAAAACAACAACAACAAAAAGGTCCAGCACAGTTCATTTCCTGGATTGGATAGTTGGAAAAATGTCAACAGGTATTTGAGCCTATCCAGGGGACATGCTTCCAATGGCACCCTATGCCCTATATAGTGCACTACTACTGTATATGGACCCTGGTTAAAAGTAGGGCATAGGATGCCATTTGGAACGCGGACCAGGCTCACTCAGGCAGAAAGTAGCTAGGCCATAGGGTCAGTTCACCCTGAGGGATACAATGACCTGGCGATCCAGGGAGCCAGAGGAGGACATCTCCAACCCACATGGACCCTGTTCTTGACTCAATATGGGCCATGTGATGTCATCGCCACAGACACCCTCTGAGGCTGTTGATCCCAGTCATTAATAATAATGGTGTGAAGGGGCGGGATTTAATGACTGACCAGCGGATTGACTTTGTTGCTCTCAGAGACACAGTTTAGTTTTATATATGACACTGGTTGTTCTTTACAGACTATTATCTAGACAATTACATGTAGAAAAACTGTTTTAAAATGAGCTTGGATGGTTCTGACAACATGAAAAGGTCACTTTGGAAGGAATAAAGTTTTTGATAAGTTTACAGGAGTGATCGTAAAGTCATACACTGTACACATTACAGGCCCTGGTGCTAACATGGTAGAGAGTCCTGATTGTGTCCACATTGTGTTCAAGTTTTCAGACAGCTGTAGACGATTAAAAGACTAATTGAGAACTGATTGTGATCAGATCTTCCATGTATAAACTGACAAGATCAGGACGACGGACGCATGTTAGTGGCAGGTATAAACGTGACTAGAGATGGATAGACGGCTAAGCGCTAGAGTTTATCTGTAATGCGAAAAGAGCCACGTTAAAGCGCGATTGACACTTAAAGGCAATGTTCCCGCGTTAGCGGAGACTGCATTTCCAGTAAACGCTGCATATATCTGCTCAATCGGAAATTACCTTTACATTTCTATTGCAATCTGTAACACTTCAGAGATGTCGACTGAGTAGAGCCCCTTAAGGTCATTTTTCGATTGCAACATGTTTAGCGTTTACCGTGAATGTGGAAACATTGCCTTTAAGAGGGGCATAGCTGAAAATGGACAATGAGATTTAATCTAGCCCTAAGGTTTGACCTTTACACCTAAAAGGCCATGGCAAAACAAAATGTGTGCTGACCCATTGGCTGTGGCCTGCAAGTTCCTGCTCACCTCTCTTAGGTTCCAACTGGTGTCGCTACATTGAGCTTTTAGTAGTAATATAATGATTATGCAGAGAGAAAATACAGCCATTTAGGCTGCGTTTACACAGGTAGCCCGAATCTGATATTTTGCCACTAATTGGTCTTTTGACCATTCAGATCAGATTTCTTTTGACAATAATTAGGGCAAAAAATATCAGAATTTGCCTTCCTGTGTAAACACAGCTGAAATAATCCCTTACAGTAAAACGCTGCATATATCGTCTCTTTAAGGCTGCGTTTACACAGGCCGCCAAATATTATACTCTTTTGACCAATCACAAGTCCTTTCACGTCAGATCATTTTTGAGCTGCTATGATTGGTCAAAAGATCAATTAGTGGGGGTAAAAGATCAGAATTGGGCTGCCTGCTTAAAAGCAGCCTTATTGCAGCTTTGAGACTTTGAAAAGACCGATGTTTTGTATAAGCAATGCGAGTAGCCAAGCCTGCACGCATTATCTACCTGACATAAATTAGAATTCACAGGATTTGAAAAGCCATTCAAGATTATTCCTTTGATGCAATTAAAATGGCAACATTCACTGAATCATGCCTCGTTTCTGTATGAAACTGCACATGCTATTCTATTGCTGTATCGGACGTTGTGTAACTAACATGCGCTGCCATTACCAACATGTGCAAAGCCAATTATCCTAGTCATATTTTACAGTATTTATTTTTATTATGTAGCATGTATATGTCTGAACGAAAAGGACTTTATTTTATTTCATGGGTGGATGTTTAAAACAAAACGGATTCAAGCTAATCCAGTCCCTTATCCCTTTGCGTGATTAGTTTATACAGAAGTAATGGACAACACAGGATAGATAGTGAGAGAGTATGGAATATGCGAGTTTAAACCGAATAGGGCAACACATTACATAATCTACTTTTTACATAATTAGAGAAATCTTTTGAATTAATAAGTCCCAACAGTATTTTAAAACGAAATGGTAGCCTTATGTTTATTAATCGTCTAAATATAGGAGACATAGGCAACTATTTATTTAACGAAATTATAAAGTAAGGGACCATGAAATGGACCGTTCTGAAAAATGTTTTAAATCGAATGTTCCACCTGACCTATGCGTCAAACCAATTCCGTTGTGCCAAATCCAATTTCTAATTCTCAAGTCCTGGTCGTGTTTGTTGGAAAGTGTTTCACGTAAGAGCACGAGGCTACAGAATACTCGAATTCCTTTAAAAAAATACCCAAGATTGGTTGCAAATGTTTGATGCAGATTTAACAAATCCTGCCCGCGTGTTTGTGTACACTCGCGGTGTCGCAGATGTCTCAAAGCGCACGTGGACATACTCGAACAAACATGTATAATGCTCTAGTTAGCAAGAGGCTGCCGATTTCAAATGGAACCCTATTCCATTTTTATTCTCCACTGTGTAGGAAATATAGGTGCCATTTGGGACGCAAACCAGTGTGTTTATTTAGCTGGTACTGCATACTATTCATCATTAAAGGGGCAATCTGGGATTTGTTGATAGGTCCCTTAATCAACTTTCAGGTTTGTTGCAAATAGATGGCCTGTGCATTATGCCTGTATTCCTAGAAGAAAGATCCTGTGCCGCTAAAAGGAAATAGTCCAATTCAAACTATTACAACTCCAAAGCCTAAAACTAATAAAGAACGGTGCCTTGTCAAAGATTGTTTTTGGTCTTAGCCTTCAGAGTTCAACAATGTTGGATCTTCCTCTGACAGTATCATTATCCGTGTGGCCTTCGCACACTGTTAAAACATGCACGTCTTAACAACCTTGCCAAAACGCCGCCGATTTTCCCTTTTTTTAATGGGTTTATGCCCTCGAGCTGCCTCCCTCTCCGCTTTTTGACCCGCTAACCCGGCCCCACCTACGTAATTACCGCATCAGAGGCGGTGAAATTCTTCCAGGTTATTTTGAATAAACGCGACTCTCGGCGCTACACTGAAAAACCGCACGTTTGTAATTATATGCGCATTCAATTACTCCGTGATCAAAATGTGACAGACTCCATATTTAAAGCGTTTTAACGCTGCATGTAAAAAAAAAAAACGTTTAATTTCCCTAAAGCAATAAGTGATTTCAGCGTTTCAATTTGACCGCAGGGATTAAATAAACCCTCTTAAATGTAGCATGTCCTGTAGGCCTACACGATGTATTTTAACTTGTTTTAATTATGGGAGTCATTTGCATCAATTCACCCCGTTAGGCCTACACTTAGTCTAATTAACAGTTCAACACGCATATAAAACAAAGTGTGACTTGTTTACATGGAAACAGGAATCCTACATAAATTAGAGCATAGGCTATGCCTACCTGCACATAAAACCAGTACAGGCACCTATATCAGTCCAAGTCAAGCACTGGGTGAAATTGTAGGCTAATTCGGGTCAAACACAGAATCCACTAAGAAATATGAGTTGACGGATCTTTATTGAATGGATAAGGGTGTTCGCCTTGAGATACATTCAACATTTCACTGGCATCTTGGAACAGCAAATCCACATTCTTAAAAATGATTAATTTGACTCCAACAGGAAGTCAAGTGCTATTGTTAAAATATGTCAAATTTTACGATTGACAAATGCCAGAGTCAGGAGGTAACTTTTAAAAATACCTTTTCCTTTTGAAAAACTGCAGTCCTGATTGAGCATGATCTAATACATGTTTTACTTTTAGATTTTCTTATTTCGTTTCTCCAGGACATTTCAAGTTGTCTAATGCATTTTTTTGTCTATAAAGGAAAACGTATATAAAAAAAATGGAACTTCATGGCCAATTCGTTATCTTTGGAATGATTTACATCGGCTATAGTTTTTTCAAAGTTCTTCTTATTAAAACAATTTCAAATTCAGAAACACCAACTAAACGTGGTCACTGTAACTGACCCAAATACATATATACATATTTCAACGCCTTTACGTCGCTGACTAAAATCTCTTTCATCCTAAAAATAACACATTTCAGAAATAAAAACAGGATTTGATTGGAAATGGACGGAGGTAAGCAGCGCGTGCACTGGCACGGTGACGGTAGGTAATCCTCATCTTTCCAGAGACAGACATGAGCGCATCGCCAGAGCCAGGACAGGACAGGACAGGACGCTAGTGGTCACAGAAGTTTGGTTGAAACATTTGTTAAAACAGTCCATAGTTAAAAGGTCGAAACATTTCTTCATTGACAAAAGTAAAAACGACTTTTCAATCAAGCCCACAGCCCTCTCTCAAGTTGTTTTCATAAGCGTAAAAAGGGACCATTTATTGAAAATAATAAAAAAAATAAGTCCAATCAATGAGCTTCTGTCCATCCAAACTATAATTGCTGTTACTTTTTAAAGTTCATAAACTTTTTTCTCTTTAAAAATCAACAAATGATGAGTGAGGAAACCAAATAGTGAAGGAGAGAAAATAAAGGGAGAAGAAAAAAAAGTCTACCAATCACAAGACATGAGTCCCCTGGTCTTTGTAGTCCTCACAAGACTTGGAACCTCCAGGAGGCCTGGTCTTTGTAGTCCAAGCAGTCACTGGCATTAAAGTTGAGTTTCCACGAGGAGGCCGCTGTCTGCTCTTTATAATCCAAGCAGTCTGAGCCATTGAAGGCCAGGCCAGAGCCTCCGTAAGCCTGGTGATGGTGGTGGTGATGGTGTCCTGAAGACTGACTGATGTGGTGGTGCGGGTGACCCGACATAGAAGAGGCCGTCATGGGGCTGAGCTGGTGGTGTGGGTGAGAGTGCATGGGGGCCAGGTAGGAGCCGCAGTCCACCCCGCTGAAGTAGGAGCTGGACGGGGTAGGGTTGTAGGAGCCGTAGCCTGTCGTCTGGTTGTAGGACATGGGATAGGAGGAGGTGGCAGAGACCGACCCCGAGACCGACCGCTGCATGCAGGAGGCGTTGGACGGGGGTCCTGGGGGCTCGGCGAGCGGCGGGGCGGAGGCGGGTGTTAACGGGCCGTTGCCCGGGGAGATGGCGGGACTCCAAATGGACGAGACGGTGCTGATGGAGGTAGAGGTGTTGCTGAGGCCCGCCCCTGCGTGATTGGTGGAGGAGGAGGAAGAAGAGGAGGAGACTGCGCTGGAGACGGCAGGCGGGGTGAACTGGCCGCTGCTCTCCGACCCGGTGCTCTCCCTCGCCGGAGAGGACTTCTTCTTGGCCGGACGGGCCTTGGTACTGTTGCCGCTCTGTGCCTGCTGCCGGCACTTCGCCCGGCGGTTCTTGAACCACACCTAGAACCAAACAGAGAATCAACTGTTAAAGCACACCTAGAACCAAACAGAGAATCAACTGTTAAAGCACACCTAGAACCAAACAGAGAACCAACTGTTAAAGCACACCTAGAACCAAACAGAACCAACTGTTAAAGCACACCTAGAACCAAACAGAACCTATCAACCATTAAAACTGAACCAAACCAAGAGTTAGCAGCCCAGCCATCCGATACAACAGGCTCTCACAGTACATTTCTAAAGGGAAAAGGCCATGATAGAACAACATTATGGAGGTAAATTGGTGTTATTAGGTATCAATGTTAATTTCCACCCAGGCCTGTTCCCTTCTAGCAGCACGAGTCTCTAGTTTCATACCTTATGTGTGTCCCAAATGGCACCCTATTCCCTACATAGTGAACTACTTTTGATCAGTGCCCTATGGGACACCCTATGGACCCTGGTCAAAAGTAATTCACTATGTAGGGAATAGGGTGCCATTTGGGATGCCACCCTTGTAGATAACAGGTGATAGAGTTTCTCTTCAGAGCAGAGTAACTCTATAGCACCAAGAGGGGAGGATCATGTAGAGCATTTGGTTTCACACGCATTCTAACAACAACTTAAAAATGGTGAGAGGTTGGCCTTGGTGCCGACCTCATGCCTTTTAAAACCCATTTGCTCAGAACATGAGTAGCCTATAGGACTGTGTGTGAGAGACTTATGTTAAATTTAACAAAGCTATATCGAAGAAAATAATAAATGACATGTCGGCACCCTGAAGAAGGCAAAGTGATGCTGAAACGTTTACCCAATAAATTACTAGGATATGTGGCGGAAGAGACTGTTTTTATGGCATCCAACAGTGAACCTTTAATTGGTGTTCATATTTTAGGTCTAGTCATCACTACCCTGGATGGCATTCAGGTTTGATAACAACTATTGAACTACAGATAACAAACACCAGCATTCCTCAGATAGTCACGTGGTATAGCCAATACTGTGTGTCTATAGAGGCTACCCAGTCAATAGCTCACCAAATCACTCATTCAAGCTCAATGACTTTATAGGGAAACGTCATTGCGGCACTATTGAAGCGAACTCCTAGCCGTGAGAAGTATGGCTTAAGTAAAGTATATCTTTTCCATGGAACATAGGAGGGGGCTACAGGGGTGGGCGGCTATACTGTGCGTCATTGAATTGGTTACAACAACCCTAATCCTTGAACCAATCCCTGAGATTAATGAATCGCTGTCTCCCAAAAAGCAGAGCGAATGCCGTTTAAAAAAAGTTGACATTTTACCTGGACCCTGGATTCCGGAAGGTTAATTTTCAGTGCGACCTCTTCGCGCATGAAGATATCCGGATACCTAGTTTTAGCAAAGAGCGACTCGAGGATGTCCAACTGCGAGCGCGTGAACGTGGTCCGTTCACGACGCTGTTTTCTAGGCGTCGCTGAAACAGAGAGAGTAAGAGATTTGAAATGATTTGTCTATTTTTAGCAGAAACACTAATCATATGAAGACTATAATTCGTGCCACTTGAGCAAGTCTATTTTTGTCCTACCTAGTCAACATTTCATTATGTTATGATGGGATAAGAAATATCAAATTGTATATCGATGTAGCCTACCAACTATAACAAATAAAACGATCAAAAAATACAATCGATTTTTAGTTTCCACAATTGGGCTATTTTCACTTTTTCATGGCTAAACATGCGTAAATCCACTTCAAATAAAGTTTGATTTCGGTTGTAGCCTATTACGTTCAGAATCAATACTATCTTTATCCAACATGTGGTGTCCTCAAGCCCGGACCAGGTCGAAACCAGCAGCGGGTACAATGCGGACATTATCGTTGGCTGTTCAGACATGTTGTATGTTTGGTTACTGACTATAGGTTTGTCCTTATTGGTTACATTTCCATTTGGAGAAAGACATCTTAGAGTGTGTGAGCCCCGGGCGATGGGACGTGCACCGAGCTAGCCTGACATCCAGAACCTGTTTTGCTAACACATTCCACTCAAACACGGGCGGATGCGAGGCGCTTATCCCTACCTGGGTAGCCCACAGACGGGTGCAGTAGGTCCATGGCGGAGCCGCTGAGCCCTAGGCCATTCATGCCGTAGGGGGGCTGTTTGAGGTATGACATCATGCTAGAGGCAGTCACGGGTCCCCCCAGATCTTGCCAATAGTTCGATTTCCCCCGATGTTGCAGCTTGACGAGAGAGGGGCCGATGTAAATGCACTGCAAAAATAAAAATGTATCGATTAAGACAAATAGTTCGATGTAAATCACTGCTGTTTTTCTTCCTTTGAGATGCGTTGGGAATATGGCCTGTTTGATTTCAAAAGTTGAACAAAATATTGTTTAGTTGGACATTCCGTGATCTACAAATAACATTTTCCTCGTTGCTTCTCTGAATGTAGACCTACAGTACAGGTCTGATTTAGTATTCCCGACTATAATACTCACTATGATTCATCTTGAAGAGTGTGTGTGTGTATTTATATAAAAGAATCTTAAGAAAAATGTATTAATTAAATTAATTCGGTTGTTGGTTAAAACTGCGTGGTTTATGTATGGCTTTTTAAATGTCGTTTAGTCTACATGGAACATAATGTATTGTTGGTGTCTATTCTACCAAAACATCTGAAGGTGTTAAACTAGCTAAATAAATCCATTATTCACTTTTTATTAATATGTGTGAGCCGTTTCCTAGAACCCTAAAGATAAACTAACGTCCGATGCCTTGTGTCTGAACTGGATTGGCCAGATTTGACTTCATCATAATTGTGCATAATCTCATTTTTGTCGTTAGGTCCATCTTGTTGAATAACATGTTACAAATAGCCTAAGTGTTGGGCTATCGGCTTGATATGCACCCCACTTGAATCCGTTGGACTCAATTATACACCGTCAGTATGGGCCATTGTCTCTACCCCGTGGCATGTAGCCTGTCGAACTAAATCAACTCAGAAAATAGTTATAAATATATATATAGCTCGATGAGAGCTGTGTCAAACTATGGTCCTATAGGTTAATCATTCCAGTTTGAGAAATGTTTTTTTTGATAGGGCCAAAGAAAGTTGCTCTGGTCCGGGGTTGTGTACGTGTAAGTAGGCCTCGTTCCCATAGTCTCATTTATTCTCAAACTGAAACAGTCAAATAGAAACTCAGTCTTTGAGCCCTCAATGACAACCATGAGGAAACAATTGTTTTACTATCAACTACTATTTAGAGCTTTCGGGCTCATTCTATTACAAAAAAAAAAAGTTAGTTTAGCATAAGTACAAAGTGGAGTCCTTGAGTAGCCCAATATAGCTGGAAAGGTATAACCTAAAAACATGGCCACGCGTCACTGTATCGGTTGGTTGTTGACATTTAGAAGCCAACATTTCACTTGCCACTTCCAATTATCGTTAGGCTACTAACGTGCACGGAGGGGTGGGTGGGGGGGACAATCCAAAATTAAAAAGCTGGAAATTAAATTGACGTTAACGAGCGGAAACTCATCTCTTCTATTCAGCGAGATGACTATCTGGCCCCCGTGCTGTGCGGCCCAAACCGCGGCTCTTATTTCTGTGTATTCGGACGGTTCTTTAAAACGACATTTTCAGCCCCTGCTCTGTTTAAGGAGTGATTTGAAAAGGAGACATCTTCGTGCAAATGAACCCAATTAGAATTTTGATTAATCCTCAGGGGTGAACATTTCAGAAGACTCGTTATCAGCTAAATAAATTTAACAAAACCCCATACACGCCTCTCCAATTATCTACTAAGTAGTTTAGACATTTTATCACACCCCCCCCCCACACACAAAATAAAATAGCATGCTTCAATTGAGATGAAAATCTAAAATTATTAGGCCCTAGTTACATTCGAAGAAGTTGACAACTCGTTTTTAAAAAAAATTATCGAATTCAACTTGAAGTCGCCCACTCAGGGGATTTGACAAGTATTAATTGATCATTCATTTAATAATAGATTAGACAATGGGAGTACGAATCAAAACGCGCACATATTGTTACAGGACTTTATTTAACCTGTATTTCCTACTGGTTGCGTTGTGTGGCAATCGGAGACAGTGATCCATGTATACAGGCTGTGTTTATTTGGCCTAAAGGTTGTTTCAAATGCAGGACAAACTCATTTACACACAAGAAGGTTTGAAAAACTATCCTCCAACTTCAATCTAAAGCATTAAAGTAACGTACCTTTTTCTCTCCTTCCTGTCCCCAAGCTTCTCTCCTTTAGTAGCCTGGTAAAGGCGACCAGATGAACCCAATGCGGCTATCCACCAATACCGAGGAAGTCTGGATGGCAACCCGAAGACAGAGAACTCAAGACGGCAACTCAAAAACAAATACAGTGCAAACTGTGCATTATGGAGAAGAGCTGTAGCCTATTGGTTCTCACTTCTCACCCAGCGCGTGCCCTGTCGTTGTTTCCCTGTTAGTCGATCGTGAAGGTTTCCGGGTTTTTAAAAACCAAATAAATCAAACTAATTTGCTTGAGTTTTGCGTGGTGTCTGTCACTGTGTTAAGGTGATTGCTAATGTAGACGGATGGAGATTGATCACATTCCCACTACCCTTGCCCCTCTATGAGCGTAGGACACCTGCCGAGCCGCCCACTCTATCCAATCAGTGAGCGTCCTCTCTCTGACAGACAGTGGTGGCTGCCACTCAGCGCTCAGAGTAGCTGTAGAAGCCCCTCCCCTTTCGGTCGAGAAAACAAACCCGGACAAACCCAGCCCGGACATATTCTCAAAAGCGGAAAACATTTCAGACAGACTGGCAAAGTGGTTTATACGAGCAGTTTTTGCAGTGCACTCGTCTAAACAGACCATTTACGCATCAAATTAACAGCCTGACGCAATACGGAATTCTAATCTGACCAATTTGGCAGATATTATATAGGCTAGGTTTACCTATTGTGGAGACCAAAAAGGGTCATGACAGAAATTACAATTATTGTATTCTTAAATAGACTTTTATTATTTATACTTTTATCAAAAAGAAACGGCAACAGTGCAAATTAACAGGCCTCAAAACCGACTCTTTAATCTGTGGTTGAGAATAAATGCAAGCTATAACCTAGTCGAATATACTTTTTTAAACATTGTCAATAACTGGGGGAAAAAATACGTTTTACAAATCATCATCAATGAGATGTCTAACTTGTCCAGATAAAACATTTGGTATTTCGAATTCAATGTTTCTTTTTAAAATATATATATTTTTCAAAAACACAGAACTAATAGGCTACCAGAAATAGCATAAAAATAATACACATTTAAGCAAGTCGATGTTTTTTCTCCTCCAGCCTATATTTCTGCCGGGGCGTGTGGGCCTTTATGTTCAGGTCACACTCAAAAAAAAACATTAAATGGCGTTGTTCCAGCCAGAAGAAGCCAAGACATTTATATTCTAATTCCGTGGTTAGTTGACCAACAACATATAACCCATTTCTCTTAAGAGAATCGGTCGATGAGAAAAAGCGTTTAAATGATCCTTTAAAAACCCATATTCCATTCAATACATTTGAGGAATGTCTTTCAAAAGAGAGAATGTGACGTAAATAAAAGGGAAAAAAAAGTTAAATTGATCCATTTTCATTTTTATTGTGACCTCCAGCTCATGAATATGAATTAGTTCTAATCCCCCCACTTAGAATTACATTTCAGAATGGTCGGCGTTAAGTTTAATAGGGATAGACCTTCAACTCACAGACAAGAAAACCAAGGAAAACTCTACCGATCCAGGAATCCTGAAATGAATTCAGCACACATAAAAAGAAAAAGACGGGATCCATTCTCGAGCCACGGAATCAAATCCAATAATTGCTAAATCTCCCTTTGCAACCCCCCTCGTAAAGAAATGCCCTCAACAAAATACTCGTAACAGAATATCATGGGGGGTGCACTGTTGCCATAACCGTTTCTCAAAGGGTCGCGAGGAGGAGATGCTCGCTGGACGTTAATAAGAACTCGCTCGGCCTCTTTTGTTGATCTCACAAAATCAACTCATTTTGAGGTGCGAGCTGAAAGCGAGCAAATGTTCAAAGCAAGTGACCGTGGCCTGTAGGAACGAAATGACATGTGTACTATATAGGCCCATCCAATCAGACAGCCTTTCGGTTCCTTCTATAGCTTAGAAAAAGTCATCGACACTTGAAAAGAAAGACGCTGCTGTGGACGGGAAACGAAAAGGAGGAAGACAGTTATTTGTTGAGTTGTGTGTGAAAGTCTATATAGACGCATAGTGATGCCGTGGCCTCTATAGGCCCTGGTGTTATTACAACTCGAGAGGCAGAGCGAGAGAATTTGAATTGAGAGAGAGAAGGCCCAGGCCTTGACCATGGCTCCAGCCCAGCCCGGACTAAATTCCATCACCCACTCAAACAAACCACGAGGACGATTTCATTCCCACGAGTGAAATCACTATGCAAAAAAATATATAGTACTCAATCCCAACACAAAAGAGACGTGTAATTTTTAAATTCTGCATGAAAATTTGAGGCCAGATGTTCTTGTTTTTCCTCCTGATGTTGGTTGAGACTGTGATAAACCCCGAACAAGTATCAAGTTATCAAGTTGCACCAACCTTTTGTAATAAGAGTATTTTGTCTAATCCCAAATTGCTGTCGAATTTTCTTAATGCTGAGCTCGTAAAGCCTAGGATTAGGAAGCGAGTGTGAGGAGAGGAGAGGAGGGGAAAAAGTTTTGTCCCTTTAGCCGGCAGGATTGGAAGAGGAAGAGAAGGGCTCGCGGATGTTGTCGGAGCTTGTTAAAACGATGAAGCATAAAATAAGATATTGTAAGAACCCAGCTCGAGAGGGGAACGGTGGGCTACATGGGTCCCTTGGTACATGTTTCGACGCAGGAAGGTATAATTCAGACTGGCCGAGCAGTTCCCAGCACCTGCGAGGTGAGGCCACAGACTTCAAAGCCTCCACGAGCCACAATACTCTGGAGACAAACCGCTCGCACCGCACAACGAGGATTCTACACCACGCGGCTGCAGAGCTCCAAAAGATGCTGTTTACGATGCGCGTTTCAGACGTTCCTTTATATTAGCTGTAAAATGTATATATTATATATATAAAAAACTATAGGTATTTTTATCGTCTGCTTGGCTAATTTAGGATCATAAGGCGACCATGCATGGTACACACACAGGTAAGAAAGTATTCATTTGAGTTGTTGGAAAATTACAAATCGAAATCTTTCGGAATAATACGATGTATCCTATTCAATCATCTGGACTGATTAGTCTTTTATCGAGACTTTTAGAAAATGACAAACATAAAGGGAACACTTTAAAAGTCTGGATAAACTGCAGCATAAAGCGCACATTTCAAGTTGGCTATATATTGAGAAAGGTGACAAGTGTTTATTTTTTTGCTAAATAAATCAAATTCATATAGGCCTAATCGCCTACTCTAAAATTAAACGATTTAAAGTTCCATATTCCGCATTTAAGTTTATTATTCCATATTTTCATTAGGAAATCCATACAATTTGTTTTATAGCATAATTCAATAAATAAACGGATAGGCCAAATCAAAGCTAATCAAACATCTATTTCATAATCAGAAAACGAGACTTTGGCCGAACCAAACATTCGGCCGTAAGTAAACACAGCGTGAAGGATATTAGAAATAAATAGTCCAAGTGTGTTTAAACAGCCGGAGTAGATAAATTACTAAATAATTACACCGTTATTTTAGACCTTCACCACATCATTTACATCACACACTCCATGCTGCCACTGTAATGCATTATTACAGTCTACCCCCCCCCCCACCACCACCACTGTAATGCATTATTACAGTCTACCCCCCCACCACCACCTCTCTCCTTCCTCCGTCAAAGCTCTGTGATTTGTTAAGGCAACAAACAAATGTCCTTCACCGACTGGGGTGTAATCGTTTGTGACCGCCATTACAGCGCGCAGCTTTATTCAACAGATTATAGCCAACCCGTGATAACTGCGGTATAATACTACCTAGAAACAAAGCGCCTTGGGGGACGTAATATGTATGGATGTACAGTCGGTCCCAAGCAGGGAACCGATCAGCAAATTAATTGGAAAGTATTAGAAAGGCCAGGGAGGAGGTCAGCTGTCAAAACCTATTTTCTTTATTTAATCGGGGATGGATGAGCGAGAGAGAGGGAGTGGTTGCTGCCTGTGACCATGGCTCCAAAACCACCACACGGTCTCCAGCTCCGCGCCTCTCCAATTCAACTCAAACCCCCTTGCCTTTTCCACTGCGTCAAAACCAGGCGAGGGAGAGCGGGACAGCATCTGTTCTCCGTACAAAGTGATTTGGGCTAATCTTCCTCAGAGGAAAAGGCTATATAGGCTACTCGGCATCGAGCTCAAAGAAAACCGGACGAAAATACTAATTTATAAACATGCATAAAGCGCAGGGGAATTCAGCAGAGCTGTATGTAATAAGCGTGGCTAAACGCGCGGCTCGCCAGTGTCTACAGTTAGACATTAAAACACTTCTGTTCATCTATTTCAACGAAAAGCACACTAGCATTTGAAAAACTTTTACAAACATCATTTACTTTTAATTTAGAAAATGTAGCCTACCACTTGCAAATGGGCAACAACTATGGCCTAACTAGGCTTACTTCGTTGTTGGAATATTTCAGAAATGTCGAATATTGCAAAACAAATGAAATTAATGCAACATTTAAAAACGATTTCAAACTTCACAGAAGCTAGGATGTAACAAATTAAACGAAGACAATGTCACATTATAAACAATACTAATACTATTCATTATTTGTAGGCTACAAGGAAAACATATTTTTTTAAAAGAAGACAATTCAAATATAGGCCTAAATTGTTGCTCAAACACTCATGATCCAATAGAGTACTCAATATTATATTTCAGAGATCTCCAATATTCAGAGGCCTCCGGTAAAGTTGTGTACGAGAGAGCTAGTAGCCTAGTCTATTCTACAGAGCTCCAAAAACACATCACCAAACACCTGCAATGGAGTATGAAAGTTTCGGACTTTATTGAAGACTTGTGTTATTGACAGTGGAATAAATAATCACACAGGTAAATGTTCACACGTTTCAGACAGCAGCTGCATTCGGATGTAGTGGAACCGATAGAAATATAACTACTAGAATGATCTGATGGGCTATATGGCCTTTCTGATAATTACATTTCTATTGTTGGAACCAGGAGATCGAAGCACAAATAAAAGCAACACATGATCTCTTCTTCAGTATGTGTACAATAAATATAAACAAAACGCCCTTTTGATTAAAATGCAAGAAATGCAAGAATATGACATGGTTGTGTCGTGTTGCTGGTTCACTAATAACACGTATTAGCCCGTAGAATATGACATGGTTGTGTCGTGTTGCTGGTTCACTAATAACACGTATAGCCCGTCGAATTCCTACTACCGACTATAAGACGGCAATTAAATAAAAGTTATTCTGCTTTCTTTGCTTTCAACTGCTTTGCGGAATTGATCCGGGAAAAAAAAAGTTTTTTTGTATGCCGTTGTCAGAGCGGTGATGAAATATACAAAATGTTGGACACGACCCCCGCCTCAGCTCTGCTCCTTACCCCTCTACTCTTCCTCCGTCCCTCCCCCTTATCCCCCCCCCCCCCCTCTCCTTATCACCGAGCCAGCTCTTCTTCTGAAATGTTTGGTTAACCGCATTCAAGCGAAAAAAAAAAAATCATAACAGTTTTTCGGTTTATGAACTGCATCTTGAGATATTACCGTTAAAAACATTACACACAGTCAAGTAATAAACATAGCTTGAAAATACTGATATCGTGAATTATACTCTTTTTTTTGTTTGTTTTTAAAGTCCAACTGAAACAATAGACATCAGTATAATATCATTGGCTATCATCACCAACGTCCGCAATAAAACAACTCGTGCTGTACCTCAGAACCACTATAAAGGAATCTCTGTCTCCAAGCTCCTCAACATTGAAACATTCTGCCAAGAGAAGGCTGTGTGTGTCTGAATGAAATTCAATCCCTCCCGTGGTAGGTTTTCACTGGGCTGTAATATGCCATCATTTATATGTATATTAAATACAAGTACCTTGCTTGATAAAGCAACAACAACAACATGAAAACAATCTAGTGTGTTGTATAAGCAGGACCCATTTCCATGTCAGTATAAAGCTGGTTCAAGACATCATGGTCTCATCCTTACAGAGCCTTTACACCTCCCACATGGCTCCCTGGTTCCTATATAGTGAGGGGCTCTGGTCAAAAGTAGTGCCCTTTATATGGAATAGGGCTGCATTTAGGATGCATGCTTTTAGTTTAGCAGTAAAACCATCACAGCCCTTGACCAACAAAAACAACAACATGATTTACATTTCAGGGTTCAAATAAACTTAAAATACAGGTTTCTCAAATAGTCAATATAATAATAATAATTATAATAATGTCAATATAATGGTATATTAATAACAATATGTCAATATAATCATTATTATAATTATAATAATGTCAAGAAATGGTATATTAAAACAATATGTCAATATAATGGTATATTATTAATAATAATTACAATAATAATAGTCAATATAATAATAATACAATTCTTGTATCGATCAAACAAATATTATAGTCTGTATCTGTGTCCCAAAAGGCACTCTATTCCCTATATAGTGCACTATGTTGCCCTGGTCAAAGTAATATATAGGACATAGGGTGTCATTTGGGACGAAGACTATATATATGTGTGTGTGTGTGTGTGTGTGTTTGTGTGTGTGTGTGAAATGAAATGACAATCATTGAAGGACACACTTCTCTTCCTTCTTGGCCATCTTGCCTTTGTTCTGCTCTAGGGTTCTCTCCAGGTGTTCATCTTCCTCCTCCGCCCTGCGGAACACAGCCAGGTCAAAGGTTAGAGGTCAGGGGTTAGAGAGCAGGAGGTCACATGATACAGGAGGGAGACAGGTAGAGGGACAGCAGACACAGGACTGTACACAGAGGCTGGGTGCCATGGCAACGGTCGCCATGCCACCTGTGAATGGAGCGGCTGCGCACCAGGAGAGCAGATTTGACCTTTAACCCCCTGCAGCATGTCACCCTATTGGTTGATATCAGTCTCTCTTTATGGTTGTGTGTGAGACGTACTGTTTCTCCTGTGCATCGAGGTCTCTGACCAGCGCGTCTCGTTTGTTGACCAGTATGACCAGTTCATCCAGCAGCAGCTGCTCTCTTCTCTTCTGAGCCTCTGTCTTCTGCCAGTCTGGAGAGGAGAGAGAAGATTAGCACCTACTACAGTACTACTACAGTACTGATCTACCACTACTACCACCACTGATACTACTACTACTACCACCACTAATACTGATACTACTACCACTGATACTACTACTACTACCATACTACTACAGTACTACTACAGTACTACTACAGTACTGATCTACCACTACTACCACCACTGATACTACTACTACTACCACCACTAATACTGATACTACTACCACTGATACTACTACTACTACCAATACTACTACAGTACTACTACTACAGTACTGATCTACCACTCCTACCACCACTGATACTACTACTACTACCACCACTAATACTGATACTATTACCACTGATACTACTACTACTACCAATACTACCACCACTACTACTGATACTACTACCACTACGACCACCACCACTACTACTACTACTACGACTATTGATACTACAACCACTAATACTACTGATACTACCACCACCACTACTACCACTAATACTGATACTACCACCACCACTACTACCACTAATACTGATACTACCACCACCACTACTACCACTAATACTGATACTACCACCACCACTACTACTGATACTACCACCACCACTACTACCACCACCACTAATACTGATACTACCACCACCACCACTAATACTGATACTACTACTACCACCACTACTACTGATACTACCACCACTAATACTGATACTACCACCACCACCACTACCACTAATACTGATACTACTACCACCACCACCACCACTACTACCACCACTAAAACTACTACCACCACCACCACCACTAATACTGATACTACCACCACTAATACTGATACTACCACCACCACTACTACCACCACCACTAATACTACTACCACCACCACCACTACTACTACTACCACCACTAATACTGATACTACTACCACCACCACCACTAATACTATTACCACCACCACCACTAATACTATTACCACCACCACCACTAATACTACTACCACCACCACCACTAATACCATTACCACCACTAATACTACTACCACCACCACCACTACTACTACTACCACCACTAATACTGATACTACTACCACCACCACCACTACTACTAATACTGATACCACCACCACCACTACTACTACTACCACCACTAATACTGATACTACTACTACCACCACCACTAATACTGATACTACCACCACCACCACCACTACTACCACCACCACTACTAATACTGATACTACTACTACCACTACTACCACCACTAATACTGATACTACCACCACCACTAATACTGATACTACCACCACCACTAATACTACCACCACCACTAATACTGATACTACTACCACCACCACTAATACTGATACTACCACCACCACCACTAATACTGATACTACCACCATCACTAATACTGATACTACCACCACTACTAACACTGATACTACCACCACCACTAATACTGATACTACCACCACTAATACTGATACTACCACTACTGATACTACCACCACCACTAATACTGATACTACCACCATCACTACCACAACCACTGATACTACTACTACTGATACTGCTACTACCACAACCACTGATACTACTACTGATACCACTACTACTACCACCATCACTACTACTGTTACCACTACCACCACCACTACCACAACCACTGATACTACTACCACAACCACTGATACTACTACTACAACCACTGATACTACTACTACAACCACTGATACTACTACTACAACCACTGATACTACTACTACAACCACTGATACTACTACTTACTCTAACACTAATACTACCACCACCACTACTAATACTGATACTACCACTACTGATACTACCACCACTACCACTAATACTGATACTACCACCACCACTAATACTGATACTACCACTACTGATACTACCACCACCACTAATACTGATACTACCACCACCACCACTAATACTGATACTACCACCACCACTAATACTGATACTAGCACTACTGATACTACCACCACCACCACTAATACTAATACTGATACTACCACCACCACTAATACTGATACTACCACCACCACTAATACTGATACTACCACCACTACTGCTACTACCACCACCACTAATACTGATACTACCACTACTGATACTACCACCACCACTAATACTGATACTACCACCATCACTACCACTACTACTGATACTACTACTGATACTACTACTACCACAACCACTGATACTACTACTACCACAACCACCGATACTACTACTACTGCTACTACCACAACCACTGATACTACTACTGATACCACTACTACTACCACCACCATCACTACTACTGATACCACTACCACAACCACTGATACTACTACTACAACCACTGATACTACTACTACTACTGATACTACCACCACCACTACTACTGCCACTGATACTACTACTACTACTGATACTACTACTACTACTGATACTACTACTACTACTGATAATACTATTACTGATACTACCACCACCACTACTACTGCCACTGATACTACTACTACTGATACTACTACTGATACTACTGATACTGATACTACTACTACTACTGATAATACTACTACTGATACTACCACCATCACTACTACTGCCACTGATACTACTACTACTGATACTACTACTACTACTGATACTGATACTACTACTACTGATACTACTACTACTACTGATACTGATACTACTACTGATACTACTACTACTGATACTACTACTACTACTGATACTACTACTACTACTACTGATACTACTACTACTGATACTACTACTACTGATACTACTGATACTACTACTACTACTGATACTACTACTACTACTGATACTGATACTACTACTGATACTGATACTACTACTGATACTACTAATACTACTACTACTAATGATACTGATACTACTACTGATACTACTACTACTGATACTACTACTGATACTGATACTACTACTACTGATACCACCACCACTACTACAACAGTATTCATGTCTCATCTTCCTGTCTCTCTCACATTTCCAAGTGTCTAAATAAAAGTCCAAATAGCAACAGCGAATAGAGAAGAACAAAAGGCTTAACTACAATGAATAAATCACACAGGTTCCCTGACTCCTCCCCTCCAGTTCACCTAGCTAGCAGCTCCCAGGCCAACCAGGAAGGGGCCCACAGGGGCCAGATGCGACCCCGTTCCAATCCTCTCTCCCTGCCTCCCCCTGGGGGAACCGTGTCCGCGGGAGAGCCCTCTCTCTGGGGCTCAGATATCCGCCTTCCTGGTGTGTGGCACCACCGGCTTCAGATCCACCCAACACCAGGGTAGATAGATACAACCCCCTAACCCCATCATATCTGCAGATATACCAAACACCAGGGTAGATAGATACATACCCCTAACCCCATCATATCTGCAGATATACCAAACACCAGGGTAGATAGATACATACCCCTAACCCCATCATATCTGCAGATATACCAAACACCAGGGTAGATAGATACAAACCCCTAACCCCATCATATCTGCAGATCCACCCAACACCAGGGTAGATAGATACAAACCCCTAACTCCATCATATCTGTAGATATACCAAACACCAGGGTAGATAGAGACAAACCCCTAACCCCATCATATCTGCAGATATACCAAACACCAGGGTAGATAGAGACAAACCCCTAACCCCATCATATCTGCAGATATACCTAACACCAGGGTAGATATATTAATCCCACCATGCTTCTCAGAGTTGGAGTGCTGACATAGGATCAGTTTAGCCTTTTAAATCATAATGAATAAGAGGAGGGTCCTAGATCAGCACTCCTACTCAGAGAAGCTTTGTGAATATGTGCTACCACAGATAAACTCTCTTGAGGAGAGAACATGTCTCGTATTATAAAAAATAATAATATATATATACTTCAGTCCCATGAATCACACAGTTAGGGCCGGGAAAAACACACACAAAAAAGTTGCATTCTGGGGCCAAACACTGAAATGTGCAGGTAGAAATGTTTGTGTTGCAGTGGGTGGTGTTGGCCCTCTAACAGTTAGTCGTCAGAGAGTTCTACAGCGGGTCATGTGACACATCTGGTTCAACACCTTTACATCCATTCATATTTAAACACCTATTGATTTGAGAAGAAAAGGAATGTTGGAAAATGTCAGTCACTAAAATAAGTGCGCTGCATGCTTTATTAAAAAAATATATATTTCCCCTCTGGTTCGTCAAGTTGCACCGGCCTGTCATGTGTGTGAGTGAGTGTTTGTGTGTGTGTGTGGTGTGCGCTCCATGCTGGGCCCAGTGTGTTTGTCCCCCTGTACGGTCTTGCTCTCTCTTCATTGGTCCAGCCACTCTTTGAAGTCGACCACAGAGCGAAATGAGCACAGTCCCATTATCTGACCCGCTACTCTCTCGCTCTGTTTCGCTCTCTTTCTTTCTCTTCTTCTGACCGTTTCTCTCTCTCAGGCACTAAACTACTCTCCTCTTCAGAGAGGTTGGTCAGTAGTGTTTACCAGGTACTAATACCAATATGCCAAACATGGTTTTGATGTTTAAATTAAAGACCAGTGAAATGTCAAAAGGAGAAGACTACTCACTAAACTCACACAATGTGATGGGAAGTTGTCAGCTTCAAATATATACTTATTACAAATAGAAAAGGTTATTCCTCCTTTTCCATACCTCCACTATCCCACAATTCCCCTGCACAAAGGCCTGCCCACAGAGGGGGAAAAAGTATCCAAAACGGAGGTATAACAAAAAACATCCCTCCTTTTCTGTCCCTCCCTCTCAACTGCTCTCTCTCTCTTTTCTACTTCCTCTCCCCTACTCTCCCTACTCTCCCTCCCTCCCTCCCTCCCTCCCTCCCTCCCTCCCTCCCTCCCTCCCTCCCTCCCTCCCTCCCTCCCTCCCTCCCTCCCTCCCTCCCTCTTCCCCCTCCCTCTCTCTTCCCGCTCCCTCCCTCTTTCACCTCCCTCCCTCTTTCACCTCCCCTCTTCTTTACCCAAGAAGCCAAAGTTTCAACCCGCCAGGGGGATGCGGAAGCATGGAGCTGTCAATCAAAGCAGTGGTAGGTCCCGCCCCCCTCATTAGAAAGGTAAACAATAGAGGGACGATGACAGACATGGCCGCGCAAACGAGAGGGTAGAGAACAGGGGTGAGTGTCTATGTGTGCGAGAGAAAGTTTGTGTGTGTGTGTGTGTGTGTATGAGAAAGAGAGTGAGTGTGAGTGAGAGTGTGTGTAACCAGAAACCTGCGGTTAAAAACACCCCGCAGCCACTCAAGGAAGTTACCCCCTCCCTACTTCCAACCCCGAAAGAGGGAGGAGTGAGAGAAAGCCAGTGTTCACACACACTCTCTCTCTTTCTCTCTCTTGTTTCACCCTCTCCCTCTCGTTTCACCCTCTCCCTCTCGTTTCACCCTCTCTCGCTCTCGTTTCACCCTCTCTCGCTCTCGTTTCACCCTCTCTCTCTTTTGTTTCACCCCTCTCTCTCGTTTCACCCTCTCCCTCTCGTTTCACCCTCTCTCGCTCTCGTTCCACCCTCTCTCTATCTCTCGTTTCACCCTCTCTCGCTCTCGTTTCACCCTCTCTCACTCTTCTGTTTCATCCTCTCCCGCTCTTGTTTCACCCTATCTCTCGCTCTTCTGTTTCACCCTCTCTCGCTCTTCTGTTTCACCCTCTCTCGCTCTTCTGTTTCACCCCCTCTCTCTCTTCTGTTTCACCCTCTCTCACTCCACCCTCTCTCTCTTGTCTCACCCTCTCTCTCGTTTCACCCTCTTTCTCTCTTGTTTCACCTTCACCCTCTCCCGCTCTTGTTTCACCCTCTCTCTCTTGTTTACCCTATCTCTCTCGTTTCACCCTCTCTCTCTTGTGTCACCCTCTCTATATTTCACCGCTCGCTTGCTCTTGTTTCACCCTCTCTCTTGTCTTACCTTTTCTCTCTCTCTTGTTTCACCCTCTCTCTTTCACCCTCTCTCTCGCTATTGTTTAACCCTCTCTCTCGCTCTTGTTTCACCCTCTCTCGCTCTCGTTTCACCCTCTCTCGCTCTCGTTTCACCCTCTCTCTCTTTTGTTTCACCCCTCTCTCTCGTTTCACCCTCTCCCTCTCGTTTCACCCTCTCTCGCTCTCGTTCCACCCTCTCTCTATCTCTCGTTTCACCCTCTCTCGATCTCGTTTCACCCTCTCTCACTCTTCTGTTTCATCCTCTCCCGCTCTTGTTTCACCCTCTCTCTCGCTCTCGTTTCACCCTCACCCTCTCACTCGTTTCATCCTTTCTCTCTCTTGTTTCACCCTCTCTCTCGCTCTTCTGTTTCACCCTCTCTCGCTCTTCTGTTTCACCCCCTCTCTCTCTTCTGTTTCACCCTCTCTCACTCCACCCTCTCTCTCTTGTCTCACCCTCTCTCTCGTTTCACCCTCTTTCTCTCTTGTTTCACCCTCTCCCTCTCTCGTTTCACCCTCTCTCTCTTGTTTACCCTCTCTCTCTCGTTTCACCCTCTCTCTCTTGTTTCACCCTCTCTATTTCACCCTCTCTCTTCTGTTTCACCCGCTCGCTTGCTCTTGTTTCACCCTCTCTCTTGTCTTACCTTTTCTCTCTCTCTTGTTTCACCCTCTCTCTCTCTTGTTTCACCCTCTCTCTTTCACCCTCTCTTTTCTGTTTCACCCTCTCTCGCTATTGTTTAACCCTCTCTCTCGCTCTTGTTTCACCCTCTCTCTTGTCTTACCCTCTATCTCTCTCTTGTTCACTCTCTCTCGCTCTTGTTTCACCCTCTCTCACTCTTCTGTTTCACCCTATCTCTCTCGTTTCACCCTCTCTCGCTCTTCTGTTTCACCCGCTCTCTCGCTCTTCGGTTTCACCCTCTCTCTCTTGTTTTGCCCTCTCTCTCTTCTGTTGCACCCTCTTTCTCTCTCGTTTCACCCTCTCTCCCTCTTGTTTCTCTCTCTCTCTCTCTTGTTTCACCCTCTCTCTCTCTTGTTTCACCCTCTCTCTCTCTTGTTTCACCCTCTCTCTCTCGCTCTTGTTTCAACCTCTCTCGTTTCACCCTCTCTCTCTCGTTTCACCCCTTCTCTCTCTTGTTTCACCCTCTCTCTCTCTTGTTTCAACCTCTCTCTTGCTCTTCTGTTTCAGCCTCTGTCTCTCGTTTCACCCTCACCATCTCTCTCTTCTGTTTCACCCTCTCTCTCTCTCTCTCTTCTGTTTCACCCTCTCAACGGTAACCATGTGAATCTGCACAAGACACAGAAGAATGCGCCGGTTCAAATCCCCATGACCCCCACCCTTCCAATGCTCAATGTATTCAGGAGACCCAAACTGCTCCGAAGACCCCTTTCTCAGAGCAGGACGGGGGGAGAGTGAGTATGTTTGTGTTCTTGGCTTAAAATCTAGGTCCAACACATTTACCAACACACACATACGCACAAACTAGCATTGATGAATCCACAGATTGATAAAAAACTTTGAGAGACATTTTACAGAGTAGTCAGCGAGTGATGTCTGGAGACCTGTATTACTATTACGATCTATTACCACAGATCTCTCTTTAGTTGTGTTCTGTCGTTCGGTGGAATAGCCCCCAAGAGAGAGCTTTGGCCAGGGGCCAACTGGAGTCAGGACACAAAAGCTGAGTCGCAAATGGAAGCCTAATCCTGCCCATAGGGCGCTAATCCAAGGTAGTGCACTATGAAAGGAATAGGGTGCCATTTTGGACATTTGTAGTTACTGTGAAGTTACCTGCACCTTGTCTAGGACTAGTTACAGCTGCTTGACTAGTGGTATAGACAGCACCTTGTCTAGGACTAGTTACAGCTACTTGACTAGCTGTATAGACAGCACCTTGTCTAGGACTAGTTACAGCTGCTTGACTAGTGGTATAGACATCACCTTGTCTAGGACTAGTTACAGCTGCTTGACTAGCGGTATAGACATCACCTTAACTAGTCCTAGACACAGCTACTTGACTAGCTGTATAGACAGCACCTTGTCTAGGACTAGTTACAGCTGCTTGACTAGCGGTATAGACATCACCTTAACTAGTCCTAGACACAGCTACTTGACTAGCTGTATAGACAGCACCTTGTCTAGGACTAGTTACAGCTACTTGACTAGCTGTATAGACAGCACCTCGTCTAGGACTAGTTACAGCTGCTTGACTAGTGGTATAGACAGCACCTTGTCTAGGACTAGTTACAGCTGCTTGACTAGTGGTATAGACAGCACCTTATCTAGGACTAGTTACAGCTGCTTGACTAGCGGTATAGACATCACCTTAACTAGTCCTAGACACAGATGCTTGACTAGTTGTATAGACATCACCTTGTCTAGGACTAGTTACAGCTGCTTGACTAGTGGTATATACATCACCTTAACTAGTCCTAGTTACAGCTGCTTGACTAGTGGTATATACATCACCTTGTCTAGGACTAGTTACAGCTACTTGACTAGCTGTATAGACAGCACCTTGTCTAGGACTAGTTACAGCTGCTTGACTAGTGGTATAGACAGCACCTTGTCTAGGACTAGTTACAGCTACTTGACTAGCTGTATAGACAGCACCTCGTCTAGGACTAGTTACAGCTGCTTGACTAGCGGTATAGACATCACCTTAACTAGTCCTAGACACAGATGCTTGACTAGTTGTATAGACATCACCTTGTCTAGGACTAGTTACAGCTGCTTGACTAGTGGTATATACATCACCTTAACTAGTCCTAGACACAGCTACTTGACTAGCTGTATAGACAGCACCTTGTCTAGGACTAGTTACAGCTACTTGACTAGCTGTATAGACAGCACCTTGTCTAGGACTAGTTACAGCTGCTTGACTAGCGGTATAGACATCACCTTAACTAGTCCTAGACACAGATGCTTGACTAGTTGTATAGACATCACCTTGTCTAGGACTAGTTACAGCTGCTTGACTAGCTGTATAGACAGCACCTTGTCTAGGACTAGTTACAGCTGCTTGACTAGTGGTATAGACAGCACCTTGTCTAGGACTAGTTACAGCTGCTTGACTAGTGGTATAGACATCACCTTGTCTAGGACTAGTTACATCTACTTGACTAGCTGTATAGACAGCACCTTATCTAGGACTAGTTACAGCTGCTTGACTAGTGGTATAGACAGCACCTTGTCTAGGACTAGTTACAGCTGCTTGACTAGCGGTATAGACATCACCTTAACTAGTCCTAGACACAGCTGCTTGACTAGTTGTATAGACATCACCTTGTCTAGGACTAGTTACAGCTGCTTGACTAGTGGTATATACATCACCTTAACTAGTCCTAGTTACAGCTGCTTGACTAGTGGTATATACATCACCTTGTCTAGGACTAGTTACAGCTACTTGACTAACTGTATAGACAGCACCTTGTCTAGGACTAGTTACAGCTGCTTGACTAGTGGTATATACATCACCTTGTCTAGGACTAGTTACAGCTGCTTGACTAGTGGTATATACATCACCTTGTCTAGGACTAGTTACAGCTACTTGACTAACTGTATAGACAGCACCTTGTCTAGGACTAGTTACAGCTGCTTGACTAGTGGTATAGACAGCACCTAGTCTAGGACTAGTTACAGCTACTTAACTAGTTGTAACACTAGTAGTATATCTATTTTATACAAAGCGTGTGTAAGAGTAGGTGTTTGTGTGTGTGTCAATGTGTGTTTGTGTGTGTGTCATTGTGTTTGTGTGTCATTATCTGTGTGTGTGTCATTGTGTTTGTGTGTCATTATCTGTGTGTGTGTGTCAATATGTGTTTTTGTGTGTGTGTGTGTGTGTCATTGTGTTTGTGCGTGTGTGTGTGTGCCATCATCTGTGTGTGTGTGTGTGTGTGTGTCATTATCTGTGTGTGTGTCATTGTGTTTTTTGTGTCATTATCTGTGTGTGTGTGTGTCAATATGTGTTTTTGTGTGTGTGTGCCATAATTTGTGTGTGTGTGTGTCATTATGTGTGTGTGTGTCAATGTGTGTGTGTGTCATTATGTTTTTGTGTGTGTGTGTCATTATGTGTTTTTGTGTGTGTGTGTGTGTGTCATTGTGTGTGTGTGTGTGTTATCATCTGTGTGTGTGTGTGTGTGTGTGCATTGTGTGTGTGTGTTATCATCTGTGTGTGTGTGTGTGTCATTGTGTGTGTGTGTGTTATCATCTGTGTGTGTGTGTGTGTGTGTGTGTGTGTGTGTGTGTGTGTGTGTGTGTGTGTGCGTGCATTGTCACCCAACCCCAAGCTTATCTCCAGTTCCAGTCAACTAGCGATCCTGAAAGAGTTAGCAACATCATCACACACACACACACACACACACACACACACACACACACACACACACACTATACCTAATGAATCCAGGGCTACAGCACCGCGGCCTTAGACCTGCAACAAAGCCCAAATAGATTTACACATGGGGGGAGTAGAAGAGGGGAGGGGGAGAAAGAGAGAGAGGGAGGGGGAGAGAGAGAAAGAAAGGGAGGGGGAGAGAGAGAGAGAGGGGGGGAGTGGGAGAGAGAGAGGGGGAGGGAGGGAGAGAGGGAGGTAGAGAGAGAGAGAGAGGGGTAGATGGTGAGAGAGGGAGATGATCAGAGAGAGGGGGAGAGAGAGATGGTGAGAGAGGGAGATGATCAGAGAGAGGGAGAGGGAGATGATCAGAGAGAGGGGGAGAGAGGGAGATGATCAGAGAGAGGGGTAGATGGTGAGAGAGAGGGAGAGAGATGGTGAGAGTGAGGGGGAGATGGTGAGAGAGAGGGGGAGGGAGGGAGAGAGATGGTGAGAGAGAGGGAGAGAGAGGGGGAGGGAGGGAGAGAGATGGTGAGAGTGAGGGGGAGATGGTGAGAGAGAGGGGGAGGGAGGGAGAGAGATGGTGAGAGAGAGGGAGAGAGAGGGGGAGGGAGGGAGAGAGATGGTGAGAGTGAGGGGGGAGATGGTGAGAGAGAGGGGGAGGGAGGGAGAGAGATGGTGAGAGAGAGGGAGAGAGAGGGGGAGGGAGGGAGAGAGATGGTGAGAGAGAGGGAGAGAGAGGGGGAGGGAGGGAGAGAGATGGTGAGAGTGAGGGGGGAGATGGTGAGAGAGAGGGGGAGGGAGGGAGAGAGATGGTGAGAGAGAGGGAGAGAGATGGTGAGAGAGAGGGAGAGAGAGGGGGAAGGAGGGAGAGAGATGGTGAGAGAGAGGGAGAGAGATGGTGAGAGAGAGGGAGAGAGAGGGGAGGGAGGGAGGGAGAGAGAGGGAGAGAGATGGTGAGAGGGAGGGAGAGAGATGGTGAGAGAGAGGGAGAGAGAGGGGGAGGGAGGGAGAGAGATGGTGAGAGAGATGGTGAGAGAGAGGGAGAGAGAGGGGGAGGGAGGGAGAGAGATGGTGAGAGAGAGGGGGAGGGAGGGAGAGAGAGAGGGAGAGAGAGGGGGAGAGAGGGAGAGAGATGGTGAGAGAGAGGGAGAGAGAGGGAGAGAGAGGAGGAGGGAGGGAGAGAGTTGCAGAGGAGGGGGGATAAACTACTGCATAGGATTACATATTGATTTTCAACATATAAAAAGCTTATCATATCAAACCGTAACAAGAAAAGTGTGGGACCTGGCTCTGCATAAATCCCTTCAGAGACCAGGAGCAGACACTTCACAACACACACCCTCCGAGCCACGTCACACGCTGTGTACGGAGAGGGGAGAGAAAGGTGTGTGTGTGTGTGTGTGTGTGTGGTTTGTGTGGTGTGAGTGTGTAAGTGTGTGTGTAAACAGTAAACAGATAAAGAGAGCACAGTAGATCAATTTGGTTGCAAGGAGATGAGACCGTGGATTACAGATGGTGTTCGTAAGACTGTGTCTGTAAGCACGTTTGTGTGTGTACGTACCATTATGTGTGTGTGTGTGTTTGGTGTGAGGGAGCTGAGAGCCTGGTATACAGATGGTATTTTCACAGCCTGGCAGCAGACCAGGCACAAGGAGGATCCCCTCTATCACCCTACATGTCTAAACACCAGGGTCTGTTTTATATACCCTCCCTCTTTCCTTCTCCTCCTCCTCCTCTCTCTCCTTCTCCTTCTCCCCCTCTTTCTCCCTCTCTCCTTCTCCTTCTCCTCCTCCCTCTCTTTCTCCCTCTCTCCTTCTCCTCATCCCTCTCTTTCTCCTCCTCCCTCTCCTCCTCCCTCTCTTTCTCCCTCTCTCCTTCTCCTCATCCCTCTCCTCCTCTCTCCTCCCTCTCCTCCTCTCTCTTTTTTCTCCCCTCTCTCCCTCCTCTAGGTGTTCTCTCTATCACCCAACATGTCTTTAAACACCACCAGGGTTTGTTTTATATACCCTCCCTCTCTCCTTCTTCCCCTCTTCTTCTCCTCCTCCCTCTCCTTCTCCCCCCTCTCCTTCTCCTCCTCCTTCTCCTCCTCCCCCCTCTCCTTCTCCTCCCTCTCTTTATCCATCCTCTAGGTGTTCTGTGATAGGGTCCAGTCCCCTGATCTTTAGGTTCCATTCTGTTCCTGATAAAATCTTCAACTCTACTAACCACTGACAGCTCACGGCTCAATAACAGTATGGATCATAGACTGACAGATCAATAACAGTATGGATCATAGACTGACAGATCAATAACATTATGGATCATAGACTGACAGATCAATAACAGTATGGATCATAGACTGACAGATCAATAACAGTATGGATCATAGACTGACAGCTCAATAACAGTATGGATCATAGACTGACAGATCAATAACAGTATGGATCATAGACTGACAGATCAATAACAGTATGGATCATAGACTGACAGATCAATAACAGTATGGATCATAGACTGACAGATCAATAACAGTATGGATCATAGACTGACAGATCAATAACAGTATGGATCATAGACTGACAGATCAATAACAGTATGGATCATAGACTGACAGATCAATAACAGTATGGATCATAGACTGACAGATCAATAACAGTATGGATCATAGACTGACAGATCAATAACAGTATGGATCATAGACTGACAGATCAATAACAGTACAGATCATAGACTGACAGATCAATAACAGTATGGATCATAGACTGACAGCTCAATAACAGTATGGATCATAGACTGACAGATCAATAACAGTATGGATCATAGACTGACAGACCAATAACAGTATGGATCATAGACTGACAGATCAATAACAGTATGGATCATAGACTGACAGATCAATAACAGTATGGACCATAGACTGACAGCTCAATAACAGTATGGATCATAGACGGACAGATCAATAACAGTATGGATCATAGACTGGCAGATCAATAACAGTATGGATCATAGACTGACAGCTCAATAACAGTATGGATCATAGACTGACAGATCAATAACAGTATGGATCATAGACTGACAGATCAATAACAGTATGGATCATAGACTGACAGATCAATAACAGTATGGGTCATAGACTGGATGGTATGGAAGCACACATTCTCCCACTATGCTGTGAGGCATCAGAATAAGTGGATACGCTGCTGGCTATCTGTATCACTTTTAATCATGTGAGAGGGTGTGAGTGTGTGTGTGAGTGTGCGAGAGGTGTGTATGAGTGTGTGAGAGTGTGTGAGTGTGTGCATATATCTCTTCAAGTGTGTATATCTGTGTCGTTCACTGGTTTGAGTACTCCAGCACTAGCGTCTCTCTGTCATCGACTGGCATGGACGTGTGTGTGTGCGCGAGCGTGTGTGTGTGTGTGTGTCTATCTCTGCAAGTCTCTCTGTCATCGGCTGGCCAACCAAATCAGCAATTACCTGCAAGCCACGCCACGCCACGCAGCCCAGCCATCACTCAATGGACCTGGCCAACCACCAAATAACAGCGGACACACACTCTCTTCCCTCACACACACTCTTCCCTCACACACTATCTTTCTAGCAGAACTATCTGTGCCTGGCCTGTGAAAGGTAGAGCATGTTGAATATTAAGTAGATCCCCGAGGAAGGAGAAGAGGAGAGAGGAATGGAGAGAGGGCAGGAGGAGAGATTGGAGAGGAGAGAGTGGAGAGGGTGGAGAGGAGAGGGTGGAGAGGAGAGATTGGAGAGAGTGGAGAGGAGAGGGTGGAGAGAGTGGAGAGGTTGGAGAGGAGAGGTTGGAGAGGAGAGGGTGGAGAGGAGAGAGTGGAGAGGAGAGAGTGGAGAGGGTGGAGAGGAGAGGGTGGAGAGATTGGAGAGAGTGGAGAGGAGAGGGTGGAGAGAGTGGAGAGGGTGGAGAGAGTGGAGAGGGTGGAGAGGTTGGAGAGGAGGATAAGTCACACCTCTCCAGGACCATAGTCTGCCTTGTCCCACCTCTCCAGGACCATGGTCTGCCTTGTCCCACCTCTCCACCTCTCCAGGACCATGGTCTGCCTTGTCCCACCTCTCCACCTCTCCAGGACCATGGTATGGCTTGTCCCACCTCTCCAGGACCATAGTCTGCCTTATCCCACCTCTCCAGGACCATGGTCTGCCTTGTCCCACCTCTCCACCTCTCCAGGACCATGGTCTGCCTTGTCCCACCTCTCCACCTCTCCAGGACCATGGTCTGCCTTATCCCACCTCTCCAGGACCATAGTCTGCCTTATCCCACCTCTCCAGGACCATGGTATGGCTTGTCCCACCTCTCCAGGACCATAGTCTGCCTTATCCCACCTCTCCAGGACCATGGTCTGCCTTGTCCCACCTCTCCACCTCTCCAGGACCATGGTCTGCCTTGTCCCACCTCTCCACCTCTCCAGGACCATGGTCTGCCTTATCCCACCTCTCCAGGACCATAGTCTGCCTTATCCCACCTCTCCAGGACCATGGTCTGGCTTGTCCCACCTCTCCAGGACCATGGTCTGGCTTGTCCCACCTCTCCAGGACCATGGTCTGGCTTGTCCGACCTCTCCACGACCATGGTCTGCCTTGTCCCACCTCTCCAGGACCATGGTCTGCCTTGTCCCACCTCTCCAGGACCATGGTCTGGCTTGTCCACCTCTCCAGGACCATGGTCTGCCTTGTCCCACCTCTCCAGGACCATGGTATGGCTTGTCCCACCTCTCCAGGACCATGGTCTGCCTTGTCCCACCTCTCCATGACCATGGTCTGCCTCCTCCCACCTCTCCAGGACCATAGTCTGCCTTGTCCCACCTCTCCAGGACCATGGCCTGCCTTGTTCCACCTCTCCAGGACCATGGTCTGCCTCCTCCCACCTCTCCAGGACCATGGTCTGCCTTGTCCCACCTCTCCAGGACCATGGTCTGCCTTGTCCCACCTCTCCAGGACCATGGTCTGCCTTGTCCCACCTCTCCACCTCTCCAGGACCATGGTCTGCCCTTATCCCACCTCTCCAGGACCATAGTCTGCCTTATCCCACCTCTCCAGGACCATGGTATGGCTTGTCCCACCTCTCCAGGACCATAGTCTGCCTTATCCCACCTCTCCAGGACCATGGTCTGCCTTGTCCCACCTCTCCACCTCTCCAGGACCACGGTCTGCCTTGTCCCACCTCTCCACCTCTCCAGGACCATGGTCTGCCTTATCCCACCTATCCAGGACCATAGTCTGCCTTATCCCACCTCTCCAGGACCATGGTCTGGCTTGTCCCACCTCTCCAGGACCATGGTCTGGCTTGTCCCACCTCTCCACCTCTCCATGACCATGGTCTGCCTCCTCCCACCTCTCCAGGACCATAGTCTGCCTTGTCCCACCTCTCCACCTCTCCAGGACCATGGTCTGCCTTGTTCCACCTCTCCAGGACCATGGTCTGCCTCCTCCCACCTCTCCAGGACCATGGTCTGCCTTGTCCCACCTCTCCAGGACCATGGTCTGCCTTGTCCCACCTCTCCACCTCTCCAGGACCATGGTCTGCCTTGTCCCACCTCTCCAGGACCATGGTCTGCCTTGTCCCACCTCTCCACCTCTCCAGGACCATGGTCTGCCTTATCCCACCTCTCCAGGACCATAGTCTGCCTTATCCCACCTCTCCAGGACCATGGTATGGCTTGTCCCACCTCTCCAGGACCATAGTCTGCCTTATCCCACCTCTCCAGGACCATGGTCTGCCTTGTCCCACCTCTCCACCTCTCCAGGACCATGGTCTGCCTTATCCCACCTCTCCAGGACCATAGTCTGCCTTATCCCACCTCTCCAGGACCATGGTCTGGCTTGTCCCACCTCTCCAGGACCATGGTCTGGCTTGTCCCACCTCTCCAGGACCATGGTCTGGCTTGTCCCACCTCTCCACGACCATGGTCTGCCTTGTCCCACCTCTCCAGGACCATGGTCTGCCTTGTCCCACCTCTCCAGGACCATGGTCTGGCTTGTCCACCTCTCCAGGACCATGGTCTGCCTTGTCCCACCTCTCCAGGACCATGGTATGGCTTGTCCCACCTCTCCAGGACCATGGTCTGCCTTGTCCCACCTCTCCATGGACCATGGTCTGCCTCCTCCCACCTCTCCAGGACCATAGTCTGCCTTGTCCCACCTCTCCACCTCTCCAGGACCATGGTCTGCCTTGTTCCACCTCTCCAGGACCATGGTCTGCCTTGTCCCACCTCTCCACCTCTCCAGGACCATGGTCTGGCTTGTCCCACCTCTCCAGGACCATGGTCTGCCTCCTCCCACCTCTCCAGGACCATGGTCTGGCTTGTCCCACCTCTCCACGACCATGGTCTGCCTTGTCCCACCTCTCCAGGACCATGGTCTGCCTTGTCCCACCTCTCCAGGACCATGGTCTGGCTTGTCCACCTCTCCAGGACCATGGTCTGCCTTGTCCCACCTCTCCAGGACCATGGTATGGCTTGTCCCACCTCTCCAGGACCATGGTCTGCCTTGTCCCACCTCTCCATGACCATGGTCTGCCTCCTCCCACCTCTCCAGGACCATAGTCTGCCTTGTCCCACCTCTCCACCTCTCCAGGACCATGGTCTGCCTTGTTCCACCTCTCCAGGACCATGGTCTGCCTTGTCCCACCTCTCCACCTCTCCAGGACCATGGTCTGGCTTGTCCCACCTCTCCAGGACCATGGTCTGCCTCCTCCCACCTCTCCAGGACCATGGTCTGCCTTGTCCCACCTCTCCAGGACCATGGTCTGCCTTGTCCCACCTCTCCACCTCTCCAGGACCATGGTCTGCATTGTCCCACCTCTCCAGGACCATTGTCTGCCTCCTCCCACCTCTCATACTCTGCTGCTCATGCACTCAATTCAGGTTTATAGGTTTAATGAGAATTTATGGGAATTGATGTAAAATATATCACTATCCACTTTAAACAATGCTACTTAATATAATGTTTATATACCCTACATTACTCATATGTAATACATGTAACACTAGCCACTTTAAACTATGCCACTTTTGTTTACATACCCTACATTACTCATCTCATATGTATATATTGTACTCGATACCATCTACTGCATCTTGCCTATGCCGCTCTGTACCATCACTCATTCATATATCCTTATGTACATATTCTTTATCCCCTTACACTGTGTATAAGACAGTAGTTTTGTGTTAGCTAGATTACTCGTTGGTTATTACTGCATTGTCGCAACTAGAAGCACAAGCATTTCGCTACACTCGCATTTAACATCTGCTAACCATGTGTATGTGACAAATACATTTGATTTGATTTGATTGCAAAGGATTCCTCCTCTCACAGTGCATAGCCTGCAAATGGCCATGAAACTCCTTTTGCGCTCTTAGAAAACAACGACTGTATGTTATTGTATCATGACGTTTTATGTCAATTATGTTTTATAGATTACTGTGCTTTCATTTTAACATCTGTGTTCCTTATCCCCATGTGACCACGTGTTGTGACCATGTGACCACGTGTTGTGACCATGTGACCACGTGTTGTGACCATGTGACCACGTGTTGTGGCCATGTGACCACATGTTGTGACCATGTGACCACGTGTTGTGACCACGTGTTGTGGCCATGTGACCACGTGTTGTGACCATGTGACCATGTGTTGTGACCATGTGGCCATGTGTTGTGACCATGTGTTGTGACCATGTGACCATGTGTTGTGACCATGTGTTGTGACCATGTGACTATGTGTTGTAACCATGTGCTCTGACCACTTGTTGTGACCATGTGATCATGTGACCACGTGTTGTGACCATGTGACCACGTGTTGTGACCACGTGTTGTGACCATGTGACCATGTGCTGTGACCATGTGACCACGTGTTGTGACCATGTGACCATGTGTTGTGACCATGTGACCATGTGCTGTGACCATGTGTTGTGACCATGTGTTGTGACCATGTGACCATGTGTTGTGACCATGTGTTGTGACCATGTGACCATGTGCCTGTGACCATGTGTTGTGACCATGTGACCATGTGTTGTGACCATGTGACCATGTGTTGTGACCATGTGACCATGTGTTGTGACCATGTGACCATGTGTTGTGACCATGTGACCATGTGCTGTGACCATGTGTTGTGACCATGTGTTGTGACCATGTGACCATGTGTTGTGACCATGTGTTGTGACCATGTGACCATGTGCTGTGACCATGTGTTGTGACCATGTGACCATGTGTTGTGACCATGTGACCATGTGTTGTGACCATGTGTTGTGACCATGTGACCATGTGTTGTGACCATGTGTTGTGACCATGTGACCATGTGCTGTGACCATGTGTTGTGACCATGTGACCATGTGTTGTGACCATGTGACCATGTGTTGTGACCATGTGACCATGTGTTGTGACCATGTGACCATGTGTTGTGACCATGTGACCATGTGTTGTGACCATGTGTTGTGACCATGTGTTGTGACCATGTGTTGTGACCATGTGACCATGTGTTGTGACCATGTGACCATGTGTTGTGACCATGTGACCATGTGTTGTGACCATGTGACCATGTGTTGTGACCATGTGCTGTGACCATGTGACCACGTGTTGTGACCATGTGACCATGTGTTGTGACCATGTGACCATGTGCTGTGACCATGTGACCATGTGTTGTGACCATGTGACCATGTGTTGTGACCATGTGACCATGTGTTGTGACCATGTGGAAAATGCACTTAGAACAATGTAATAAAATGTAAAGTTCAGAGCAGCTTTGTCAGGTGTCTTTGTCAGGTGTCTGACTGCATTACCTGTTGCTTCCCTCTCCAAATACAGAAATACAGGCTGGCTGGTGTGTGGCAGACAAGAGCAATCAACCCCTAACCAGGATGTGTTCCTACTCTCTTGCTCCTGTTCAGCTATGCATGTCTGTCTACTCCACAACACACGCACGCACACACACACGTTGCACACACAAATACACACTCCCCCCTCCTCCCTACACACACCTGCCCAGTCCCTTCCACCAACTAATTACAATTGATTTAATATGGATCAGGTTGCTTATCAGGTGGGGAAAGAAATTACCATGGCCGATGCAGAGGTGCAGGCAGGTCAACATTGAATGGAGAAATCAATTTGCATTGATTGTCAAAAGGTTCATTTTTCACAAAGAGGACACAGTGAAAGGGATTAAACTTGGGTTTCGGCTCGACAACTTTGATACCACACAATAGTGGTGCTTTTCAGCCTGTACCAGTACACACAACAACCTACCTGGATAACGTAGCTACTAGCTAGCCGGGTTTTAATCCTCCATGTCAGTCAGCAGGGCTAGATATCAAACCAGGGTGCTGATAATGGTATTCAGGCCTAGTATGGGTGTTAGATAGCACTGATCAGACAGCATCAGTCCAGTTCTCCTTGCTGAGGAGGATCCTCCTAGTAACCACCTAGCAACCTGTGGTTAGGATACTGACTGAGGAGTCTCCTCCTAGTAACCACCTAGCAACCTGTGGTTAGGATACTGACAGAGGAGGCTCCTCCCTAGTAACCACCTAGCAACCTGTGGTTAGGATCCTGACTGAGGAGGCTCCCCCTAGTAACCACCTAGCAACCTGTGGTTAGGATCCTGACTGAGGAGGTTCCTCCTAGTAACCACCTAGCAACCTGTGGTTAGGATCCTGACTGAGGAGGCTCCTCCTAGTAACCACCTAGCAACCTGTGGTTAGGATCCTGACTGAGGAGGCTCCTCCTAGTAACCACCTAGCAACCTGTGGTTAGGATACTGACAGAGGAGGATCCTCCTAGTAACCACCTAGCAACCTGTGGTTAGGATACTGACAGAGGAGGATCCTCCTAGTAACCACCTAGCAACCTGTGGTTAGGATACTGACAGAGGAGGATCCTCCTAGTAACCACCTAGCAACCTGTGGTTAGGATCCTGACTGAGGAGGCTCCTCCTAGTAACCACCCTAGCAACCTGTGGTTAGGATCCTGACAGAGGAGGTTCCTCTTAGTAACCACCTAGCAACCTGTGGTTAGGATACTGACAGAGGAGGATCCTCCTAGTAACCACCTAGCAACCTGTGGTTAGGATACTGACAGAGGAGGATCCTCCTAGTAACCACCTAGCAACCTGTGGTTAGGATCCTGACAGAGGAGGATCCTCCTAGTTACCACCTAGCAACCTGTGGTTAGGATACTGACAGAGGAGGATCCTCCTAGTTACCACCTAGCAACCTGTGGTTAGGATACTGACAGAGGAGGTTCCTCCTAGTTACCACCTAGCAACCTGTGGTTAGGATACTGACAGAGGAGGATCCTCCTAGTAACCACCTAGCAACCTGTGGTTAGGATACTGACAGAGGAGGATCCTCCTAATAACCACCTAGCAACCTGTGGTTAGGATACTGACAGAGGAGGATCCTCCTAGTTACCACCTAGCAACCTGTGGTTAGGATCCTGACTGAGGAGGCTCCTCCTAGTAACCACCTAGCAACCTGTGGTTAGGATACTGACAGAGGAGGATCCTCCTAGTTACCACCTAGCAACCTGTGGTTAGGATACTGACAGAGGAGGATCCTCCTAATTACCACCTAGCAACCTGTGGTTAGGATCCTGACAGAGGAGGATCCTCCTAGTTACCACCTAGCAACCTGTGGTTAGGATCCTGACAGAGGAGGATCCTCCTAGTTACCACCTAGCAACCTGTGGTTAGGATACTGACAGAGGAGGATCCTCCTAGTTACCACCTAGCAACCTGTGGTTAGGATCCTGACAGAGGAGGATCCTCCTAGTTACCACCTAGCAACCTGTGGTTAGGATACTGACAGAGGAGGATCCTCCTAGTTACCACCTAGCAACCTGTGGTTAGGATCCTGACAGAGGAGGATCCTCCTAGTTACCACCTAGCAACCTGTGGTTAGGATCCTGACTGCAAGGCAGCACTACTATTCAGAGCAGGAGAGAAATGTGTTGAATCCAAACTAATGGAATAATAGACAGTGTACCAGTAGATAGCAGTAAAATCACCACCCATAAAGGTACAGGTGATGTATTTGAAGTATTTCTCCCCATTTCCACTTTCCTACTTAAACATACCCCCCCCTCTCTAATAGTCTCCCCCCCCTCTCTCTAATAGTCTCCCCCCTCTCTAATCGTCTCTCCCCCCTCTCTAATAGTCTCCCCCCCTCTCTAATCATCTCTTTCCTCCCCCCCTCTCTAATCATCTCTTCCCTCCCCCCCTCTCTAATCGTCTCTCCCCCCTCTCTAATCATCTCTTCCCCCCCCCCCCTCTAATCGTCTCTCCCCCCTCTCTAATAATCTCTTCCCCCCCCCCTCTCTAATAATCTCTTCCCTCCCCCCTCTCTAATCATCTCTTCCCTCCCCCCCTCTCTAATCATCTCTTCCCCCCCCTCTCTAATCGTCTCTCCCCCCTCTCTAATCGTCTCCCCCCTCTCTAATCATCTCTCCCCCCCTCTCTAATCGTCTCTTCCCTCCCCCTCCCTCCCTCTCTAATCATCTCTTCCCTCCCCCTTCCACCCCCCCTCTCTAATCGTCTCCCCCCCAACCCTCTCTAATCGTCTCCCCCCCTCTCTAATCGTCTCTCCCCCAAACCTCTCTAATCGTCTCCCCCCCTCTCTAATCGTCTCTCCCCCAACCCTCTCTAATCGTATCCCCCCCTCTCTCTAATCGTCTCCCCCCCTCTCTAATCGTCTCTTCCCTCCCCCTCTCTAAACGTCTCTCCCCCAACCCTCTCTAATCGTCTCTTCCCTCCCCCCTCTCTAATCGTCTCTCCCCCAACCCTCTCTAATCGTCTCTCCCCCAACCCTCTCTAATCGTCTCCCCCCCTCTCTAATCGCCCCCCCCCCCTCTCTAATCGCCCCCCCCCCCCCCACCCCCTGGCCTAACTTCCCCGTCATAAGAGCGTCTTCTAAATGACCTGAAGGGTAAATGTCTTACCCTCGATGGCCATCATGGCTCTCAGCTCTCTGTTGAGCAGCTCAAAGCGTCGCTCCAGATCGTGCTCCTTCTCCCTGTGGCAGTAAGTTGGAACAAAGTTCATCAATATGTTAATGACTAAATCATTAAGCACTTAGAAGAAGTCTGCAATAAACATTGATTCAGCCAGTCGGCTGGACCTTCTCCCTTCTCTTCACACATTAATCTACTGCAAATATCTGATACACAAACATACCCCGACCCGGGGCCCTGCGTGGGCTGGTCTGGTAAAACCCTGTGTGTGGGTGAGAGAGGGACAGAGACGGAGAGAGAGAGAGAGGGAGAGAAAGAAAGAAATGGAGGGAGGGAAAGAGAAAGAGAGAGGGACAGACAGACAGACAGAAGTAGGGGGAAAGAAAGCGAAGGAGAGAGATGGAGAGACAGGTAGAGAGATGGAGAGACAGGTAGAGAGATGGAGAGACAGGTAGAGAGATGGAGAGACAGGGGAAAAGTAGAGGGGGGACAGGTAGAGAGATGGAGAGACAGGTAGAGCGATGGCGAGACAGATAGAGAGATGGAGAGACAGGGGAAAAGTAGAGGGGGGACAGGTAGAGAGAAGGAGAGACAGGGAGAGACAGGTAGAGACAGGTAGAGAGATGGAGAGACAGGTAGAGAGATGGAGAGACAGGGAAAAGGAGAGGAGAGACAGGTAGAGAGATGGAGAGACAGGAAGAGAGATGGAGAGACAGGTAGAGAGATAGGACAGTGAAAAGGAAAATGACAGGAGATGGAACCAAACAAGAACAGGAGGTATGAGTGTGGGGGGGATAATGTATGGGCGGTAGGGTGTAATGTCTGGGCGGTAGGGGGGTAATGTATGGGCGGTAGGGGGGTAATGTCTGGGCGGTAGTGTGGTAATGTCTGGGCGGCAGGGGGGGTAATGTCTGGGCGGTAGGGTGGGTAATGTATGGGCGGTAGGGGGGTAATGTATGGGCGGTAGGAAAGGGGGCAATGTCTGGGCGGTAGGGGGGTAATGTCTGGGCGGTAGGGGCGGGGGGGATGTCTGGGCGGTAGGGGGAGGTAATGTCTGGGCGGTAGGTGGGGTAATGTCTGGGCGGTAGGGGGGTAATGTCTGGGCGGTAGGGGGGGGGGATTGTCTGGGTGGTAGAGTGGGTAATGTCTGGGTGGTAGAGAGGGTAATGTCTGGGTGGTAGAGTGGGTAATGTCTGGGTGGTAGAGTGGGTAATGTCTGCGTGGTAGAGTGGGTAATGTCTGGGTGGTAGAGTGGGTAATGTATGGGTGGTAGAGTGGGTAATGTCTGGGTGGTAGAGTGGGTAATGTCTGGGTGGTAGAGTGGGTAATGTCTGGGCGGTAGAGTGGGTAATGTCTGAGGGGGGTAGAGTGGGTAATGTCTGGGTGGTAGAGTGGGTAATGTCTGGGGGGTAGAGTGGGTAATGTCTGGGTGGTAGAGTGGGTAATGTCTGGGCGGCAGGGGGGGTAATGTCTGGGCGGTAGGGTGGGTAATGTCTGGGCGGTAGGGGGAGGTAATGTCTGGGCGGTAGGGGGGGGTAATGTCTGGGCGGTAGGAAAGGGGGCAATGTCTGGGCGGTAGGGGGGTAATGTCTGGGCGGTAGGGGCGGGGGAATGTCTGGGCGGTAGGGGGAGGTAATGTCTGGGCGGTAGGGGGGGGTAATGTCTGGGCGGTAGGGGGTAATGTCTGGGTGGTAGGGGGGGGGGATTGTCTGGGTGGTAGAGTGGGTAATGTATGGGTGGTAGAGTGGGTAATGTCTGGGTGGTAGAGTGGGTAATGTCTGGGGTGGTAGAGTGGTAATGTCTGGGTGGTAGAGTGGGTAATGTCTGGGTGGTAGAGTGGGTAATGTCTGGGCGGTAGAGTGGGTAATGTCTGGGCGGTTAGAGTGGTAATGTCTGGGGGGTAGAGTGGGTAATGTCTGGGTGGTAGAGTGGGTAATGTCTGGGCGGTAGAGTGGGTAATGTCTGGGTGGTAGAGTGGGTAATGTCTGGGTGGTAGAGTGGGTAATGTCTGGGTGGTAGAGTGGGTAATGTCTGGGCGGTAGAGTGGGTAATGTCTGGGTGGTAGAGTGGGTAATGTCTGGGTGGTAGAGTGGGTAATGTCTGGGTGGTAGAGTGGGTAATGTCTGGGGTGTAGAGTGGGTAATGTCTGGGTGGTAGAGTGGGTAATGTCTGGGTGGTAGAGTGGGTAATGTCTGGGCGGTAGGGCTACAAATTTAATTCCCCTTCTTTCAGATGGTTTAGAAAACGAGCTAATTTTCCCCATAATAGAATTTGTCCTTCAGAGGCGCTTTTCTGCCACAAAGAGAGAAATGAAAGAGGTAGTAATCAGACCCTCTATCAATTGGCCACTTTAAACACCCTCCTCTCTCTCCCCCTCCCTCTCTCCCCCTCCCTCTCTCTCCCTCCCTCCCTCTCTCTCTCACACCATATAATGTGATTATATGAATACTTCAGTTTCTTGTTCTCTCTGGCCCTTTGAAATCCTGCGAGGGAGGAAGGAATGAAAAGGAAAGAGAGAGAGAGAATGAAAAGGAAAGAGAGAGAGAGAATGAAAAGGAGAGCAGTGTTTTTCCACCTGTCCACCTAGTGGCTGAGTGACCGCACAAAGCCTGTGTCACAAATGGCACTACTTTTGACCAGGACCTACACAGAATCCCATAGGGCCCTGGTCTAAAAAGTAGTGCACTACATAGGGAATAGGGTGCCATTTGGAAATGTAGCTAAAGAGAAAGGCGTTGTGATGCAACGTTGTGATGATCGCTGGGTTCTTATTGGTTTAAAGTTGACATGTAAATGCCAGGAATAAACAGAACCAGAATGGATTATGGACATTAACAGGTTTACAACACACAGATCACTGGGTAAAGCAGTTGTGTGATGATTGGTTTAAAAATACTATGTCTGTGTATTGGGAACACACAGAGAGAATACTATGTCTGTGTATTGGGAACTGGGAACACAGAGAGAATACTATGTCTGTGCATTGGATAGTCAGACACAATGGAGAGTGAGAGGGAAAGAGCTCAGTGTTAGGAGACCTTACAGTAGAGAGGGTTAGGGGAACTTACAGTCGAGGGGGTTAGGGGACCTTACAGTAGAGGGGGTTAGGGGACCTTACAGTAGAGGGGGTTAGGGGACCTTGCGGTAGAGGGGGTTAGGGGAACTTACAGTCGAGGGGGTTAGGGGAACTTACAGTAGAGGGGGTTAGGGGAACTTACAGTCGAGGGGGTTGGGGGAACTTACGGTAGAGAGGGTTGGGGGAACTTACGGTCGAGGGGGTTGGGGGAACTTACAGTCGAGGGGGTTGGGGGAACTTACGGTAGAGAGGGTTGGGGGAACTTACGGTAGAGAGGGTTGGGGGAACTTACGGTAGAGGGGGTTAGGGGACCTTACAGTAGAGGGGGTTAGGGGAACTTGCAGTCGAGGGGGTTAGGGGAACTTACAGTCGAGGGGGTTAGGGGACCTTACAGTAGAGGGGATTAGGGGACCTTACGGTAGAGGGGGTTAGGGGAACTTACAGTAGAGGGGGGTTAGGGGACCTTATGGTAGAGGGGGTTAGGGGAACTTACAGTAGAGGGGGTTAGGGGAACTTACGGTCAGGGGGGGGGGGGTTAGGGGAACTTACGGTAGAGGGAGTTAGGGGAACTTACGGTAGAGGGGGTTAGGGGAACTTACGGTAGAGGGGGTTAGGGGAACTTACGGTAGAGGGGGTTAGGGGAACTTACGGTCGAGGGGCTTGGGGGAACTTACGGCCGAGGGACTTGGGGGAACTTACGGTCGAGGGACTTGGGGGAACTTACGGTCGAGTAGCTTGGGGGAACTTACGGTCGAGGGGATTGGAGGAACTTAGGGTCGAGGGGGTTGGGGGAACTTACGGTCGAGGGGGTTGGGGGAACTTAAGGTCGAAGGGGTTTTGGGGAACTTACAGTCGAGAGGGTTAGGGGAACTTACAGTAGAGAGAGTTAGGGGACTTACAGTAGAGAGGGTTAGGGGAACTTACAGTAGAGAGAGTTAGGGGACTTACAGTAGAGAGAGTTAGGGGACTTACAGTAGAGAGAGTTAGGGGACTTACAGTAGAGAGAGTTAGGGGAACTTACAGTAGAGGGGGTTAGGGGGAACTTACAGTCGAGGGGGTTAGGGGACCTTACAGTAGAGAGGGTTAGAGGAACTTACAGTCAAGGGGGTTAGGGGACCTTACAGTAGAGAGGGTTAGGGGAACTTACAGTAGAGGGGGTTAGGGGACCTTACGGTAGAGGGGGTTGGGGGAACTTACGGTAGAGGGGGTTAGGGGAACTTACAGTAGAGGGGGTTAGGGGAACTTACAGTCGAGGGGGTTAGGGGACCTTACAGTAGAGGGGGCTAGGGGACCTTACGGTAGAGGGGGTTAGGGGAACTTACAGTAGAGGGGGTTAGGGTAACTTACGGTCGGGGGGTTAGGGGAACTTACGGTCGAGGGGATTGGAGGAACTTAGGGTCGAGGGGGTTGGGGGAACTTACGGTCGAGGGGGTTGGGGGAACTTACGGTCGAAGGGGTTTTGGGGAACTTACAGTCGAGAGAGTTAGGGGAACTTACAGTAGAGGGGGTTAGGGGACTTACAGTAGAGAGGGTTAGGGGAACTTACAGTAGAGAGAGTTAGGGGACTTACAGTAGAGAGAGTTAGGGGACTTACAGTAGAGAGAGTTAGGGGACTTACAGTAGAGAGAGTTAGGGGACTCACAGTAGAGAGAGTTAGGGGACTTACAGTAGAGGGGGTTAGGGGAACTTACAGTAGACAGAGTTAGGGGACTTACAGTAGAGGGGGTTAGGGGACTTACATTAGAGGGGGTTAGGGGACTTACAGTAGAGAGAGTTAGGGGACTTACAGTAGAGGGCGTTAGGGGAACTTACAGTAGAGAGAATTAGGGGACTTACAGTAGAGAGAGTTGGTTCTGTCTCCTGATCAGAGCATTCTTCTTGTTGACCAACATGAACCACTCCTGCATCATGGCCTCCTCCTCTTCCTTACTGTTCCCTGGAACACAACAGATCAATTAAACACATGGGACAACCCACAACAAATGTATTACATAACAACCACATCACCTAACAACCACATAACCACCTAACAACCACATAACATAACAACCTAACCACATAACATAACCACCTAACAACCACATCACCTAACAACCATATAACCACCTATCATAACCACCTAACAACCACATAACATAACCACCTAACAACCACATCACCTAACAACCACCTAACAACCACATAACATAACCACCTAACAACCACATCACCTAACAACCATATAACCACCTAACATAACCACCTAACAAACACATAACATAACCACCTAACAACCACATCACTTAACAACCACCTAACAACTACCTAACAACCACATAACCACCTAACAACCACATAACATAACCACATCACCTAACAACCACATAACATAACCACCTAACAACCACAGCTCACAGCAACTGCAGATATATGTACTTTACATGATGAGGTATGATGCTAAACACACCTCACACTCACCTCTCACACACACACACACCCCTCTCACACACACACACTCACCTCTCACACACACACACACCCCTCTTGCACACACCCCCCCCTCTCTCACACACACATCTCTCACACACACACCTCTCTCACACACACACATCTCTCTCACACACACACCTCTCTCTCACACACATCTCTCTCACACACATCTCTCTCACACACACACAGCTCTCTCTCACACACAGCTCTCTCTCACACACACCTCTCTATCACACACACCTCTCTCTCACACACACCTCTCTCTCACACACACCCCTCTTGCACCCCCCCCTCTCTCACACACACACATCTCTCACACACACACACCTCTCTCACACACACACCTCTCTCTCACACACACCTCTCTCTCACACACACCTCTCTCTCACACACACCTCTCTCTCTCACACCTCTCTCTCACATTGCCACCTCAAGCCAGAAAAGAGGGATTGTTCCTCTGCCTGTGAAGGACATAAGAACCAGTGTCCTGTGTGTATCTGTCTCTGACGTGTGGCTCGGCCCAGACCAGACGTAGCTATGCCATTTCATTTAACAGAAAAAGAAAGACCACGACGAGGGGATTTAAGAACAGGCTCCGTGGATTACTGTAGTCAACTTTGAAATGGACGACACAGGGGGCTGCATCCCAGATAGCACCCTATTCCCTACATAGTGCACTTCTTTTCACCAGATCCCCCATAGGGAATAGGGTGCCGTTTAGAGCGAGTCGGTAGCTCTGAGGGGATAAAGGCAGATTCCTCTGGCAGGTCATTGTGACTCCAGACAGTCCAATAAAACAACCACATCATAATGGGAATATTAAGCCTGTGTGACATTGTGACGAGGCGAGGCGGACGGGAAGACGAGAGAGAGGGATTAGAGAATAAACCATTCTCCCTCCAGCCACACAGTCAGAGAGGGGCAGGACGGGGTGGGGGGGGGGGGGTGAGAGAACAAACCATTCTCCCTCCAGCCACACAGTCAGAGAGGGGCAGAATGGGGTGGGGGTGGGGGGGGGGGTGAAGAGAGAGGGTTGAGAGAACAAACCATTCTCCCTCCAGCCACACAGTCAGAGAGGGGCAGGACAGAGGGGGGGGGGGGGGGGGGGTGAAGAGAGAGGGTTGAGAGAACAAACCCTTCTCCCTCCAGCCACACAGTCAGAGAGGGGCAGAACGGGGTGGGGGGGTGAGAGAACAAACCATTCTCCCTCCAGCCACACAGTCAGAGAGGGGCAGAACGGAGGGGGGGGGTGAAGAGAGAGGGTTGAGTGAGAGGTAGAGAGGGTTGAGAGAGGGGTAGAGAGGGTTGAGAGAGGGGTAGAGAGGGTTGAGAGAGGGGTAGAGAGGGTTGAGAGAGGGGTAGAGAGGTTTGAGAGAGAGGTATAGAGGGTTGAGAGAGGGGTAGAGAGGGGTAGAGAGGGTTGAGAGAGAGGTATAGAGGGTTGAGAGAGGGTAGAGAGGGTTGAGAGAGGGGTAGAGAGGGTTGAGAGAGAGGTATAGAGGGTTGAGAGAGGGGTAGAGAGGGTTGAGAGAGGGGTAGAGAGGGTTGAGAGAGAGGTATAGAGGGTTGAGAGAGGGGTAGAGAGGGTTGAGAGAGGGGTAGAGAGGGTTGAGAGAGAGGTATAGAGGGTAGAGAGAGAGGAGGGTTAAAAGGGGAATGGAAAGAGGGAGAAAAGGGATGGAAGGAGAGGGAGGATGGAGATGAGGCATGGAGAGGGGAAGGGAGAAGAAAGAAGGAAGGAGAGATGGAGGGAGAGGAGGCATGGAGAGGGGAAGGGAGAAGAAAGAAGGAAGGAGAGATGGAGGGAGAGGAGGCATGGAGAGGGGAAGGGAGAAGAAAGAAGGAAGGAGAGATGGAGAGAGAGGAGGCATGGAGAGGGGAAGGGAGAAGAAAGGAGGAAGGAGAGATGGAGGGAGAGGAGAAGGGAGAAGAAAGAAGGAAGGAGAGATGGAAGCAGAGGAGGCATGGAGAGGGGAAGGGAGAAGAAAGGAGGAAGGAGAGATGGAAGGTGGTCCAGGGGGCCACACGGCTGTTTGTGTCCCCAGCCAATAGGAGATGAACTTTGACCCCAAGTCCCTCCTGATTCTTACAGGGCAGTGTAACCTCTCTCTATTCTAAGAGCAGAACATTTGACCCCAGGATGAATCTAGAACTGGAACCTTTAGAAGCTGTGTTGGGAACTCTAGAACCTGTGATAATGAATTGTGTTCAATAGAGAACCTTTACTGCATCATGGAAACAAACAGACAGGTGTGTTAAACAATATACTAATATAAACTACATCACTGTAATGTTTCTGTTAGAAACAATGAATAGCAAGGAGAGTGAAATTACACAAACGATAGGTACATTTATCTCCTGTACTGTGACGTACAGTGTGTGTGTGTGTGTGTGTGTGTGTGTGTGTGTAAGCAGCAGGTTGTGTGTGTGTAGCATGGTTTAGCTGTCATGATGAGTTTGGCCAGCAGCAGGTTGTGTGTGTGTAGCATGGTATAGCTGTCATGATGAGTTTGGGCCAGCAGCAGGTTGTGTGTGTGTAGCATGGGTATAGCTGTCATGATGAGTTTGGGCCAGCAGCAGGTTGTGTGTGTGTAGCATGGTATAGCGGTCATGATGAGTTTGGGCCAGCAGCAGGTTGTGTGTGTGTAGCATGGTATAGCTGTCATGATGAGTTTGGGCCAGCAGCAGGTTGTGTGTGTGTGTAGCATGGGTATAGCTGTCATGATGAGTTTGGGCCAGCAGCAGGTTGTGTGTGTGTAGCATGGTATAGCTGTCATGATGAGTTTGGGCCAGCAGCAGGTTGTGTGTGTGTAGCATGGTATAGCTGTCATGATGAGTTTGGGCCAGCAGCAGGTTGTGTGTGTGTAGCATGGTATAGCTGTCATGATGAGTTTGGGCCAGCAGCAGGTTCAGCACCGTTGGCCAGCGGGTTTTCATTATTCCTCTCTGCTCTGAATGGAACACTGGCCAAGATCACTATCTTCATCTAACCTGTCTGTAGAGGCTAGCACACGGACCGCACCACCCACCCACCCACCCACCCACCCACCCACCCACACACACAGAGACACACACACACACACACACACACACACATTGGTCCACTGCAGATTGACTACACATGATTTCATCCCTTCGTTACATTGAGACACGATCACGTCTGTTTTTATTTGTGAGAAAAATTGGGAACAGATTTCTTAAGCGAAACTCATTTTTAGCCGAATTCCTTGTGATTGACTTGTAGACTTTTTCCCCTCCAGTTTATTGTAATTTTTGGGGGTGATTTTAAGTTTTGGTAAAAACAAAAGAGCGTTCCCAAGTATCCCCACTAATAAATACAGAGATGTGAATGTGTGACCGCTGGACTACATGATGTGTTCACTATAAGTGAATGAGGATGATCCAAGCCTGGATTTTTGGGCAATGCCATTGTTGTGTTCCATGCTCTCTCTCACACACACACACACACACACACACACACACACACACACACACACACACACACACACACACACACACACACACACACACACACACACACACACACACACACACACACACACACACACACACACACTCTTCTGTATTAACTGCACTATAACGTCTGTGTGTGGGGAATGAAGTTTTCCTAACAGACAAATCAAATATTCATTAATAAGAGGAATAGAAAGGGGCTCTACTCTGACATGTCCTCTGACCAGAGGAGATCACTGTGTTTAGCACAGTGACGTTATACAGCAGGATTTTTATCCTGGATTTTAAACCTGATCCAGAAATGTTAATTTCACCAACAACGAAAGCAACTGTCTGAGGATGGAGCTGAACCATCTGACATCAAAAGAACAGGAGTTTGATGAGAAATAAAGATTAAATCAAGGCATGTCACATGACCACGCAAAACACAGGACCCTGGATATCACACATCTCTATAATACCTGTATCTAATGTCCCTGAGGCAGAACGAAGAGGTAAAACACAGGACCCTAGATATCACACATCTCTATAATACCTGTATCTAATGTCCCTGAGGCAGAACGAAGAGGTAAAACACAGGACCCTGGATATCACACATCTCTATAATACCTGTATCTAATGTCCCTGAGGCTGAACGAAGAGGTAAAACACAGGAACCTAGATATCACACATCTCTATAATACCTGTATCTAATGTCCCTGAGGCTGAGGCTGAACGAAGAGGTAAAACACAGGACCCTGGATATCACACATCTCTATAATACCTGTATCTAATGTAGGAACCTAGATATCACACATCTCTATAATACCTGTATCTAATGTCCCTGAGGCTGAGGCAGAACGAAGAGGTAAAACACAGGACCCTAGATATCACACATCTCTATAATACCTGTTTCTAATGTCCCTGAGGCTGAACGAAGAGGTAAAACACAGGACCCTGGATATCACACATCTCTATAATACCTGTATCTAATGTCCCTGAGGCTGAGGCAGAACGAAGAGGTAAAACACAGGACCCTGGATATCACACATCTCTATAATACCTGTATCTAATGTCCCTGAGGCAGAACGAAGAGGTAAAACACAGGACCCTAGATATCACACATCTCTATAATACCTGTATCTAATGTCCCTGAGGCTGAACGAAGAGGTAAAACACAGGACCCTGGATATCACACATCTCTATAATACCTGTATCTAATGTCCCTGAGGCTGAGGCAGAACGAATAGGTAAAACACAGGACCCTAGATATCACACATCTCTATAATACCTGTTTCTAATGTCCCTGAGGCTGAGGCAGAACGAAGAGGTAAAACACAGGACCCTAGATATCACACATCTCTATAATACCTGTTTCTAATGTCCCTGAGGCTGAGGCAGAACGAAGAGGTAAAACACAGGACCCTAGATATCACACATCTCTATAATACCTGTTTCTAATGTCCCTGAGGCTGAGGCAGAACGAAGAGGTAAAACACAGGACCCTAGATATCACACATCTCTATAATACCTGTTTCTAATGTCCCTGAGGCTGAGGCAGAACGAAGAGGTAAAACACAGGACCCTAGATATCACACATCTCTATAATACCTGTTTCTAATGTCCCTGAGGCTGAGGCAGAACGAAGAGGTAAAACACAGGACCCTAGATATCACACATCTCTATAATACCTGTTTCTAATGTCCCTGAGGCTGAGGCAGAACGAAGAGGTAAAACACAGGACCCTAGATATCACACATCTCTATAATACCTGTTTCTAATGTCCCTGAGGCTGAGGCAGAACGAAGAGGTAAAACACAGGACCCTGGATATCACACATCTCTATAATACCTGTATCTAATGTCCCTGAGGCTGAGGCAGAACGAAGAGGTAAAACACAGGACCCTGGATATCACACATCTCTATAATACCTGTATCTAATGTCCCTGAGGCTGAGGCAGAACGAAGAGGTAAAACACAGGACCCTAGATATCACACATCTCTATAATACCTGTTTCTAATGTCCCTGAGGCTGAACGAAGAGGCAAAACACAGGACCCTGGATATCACACATCTCTATAATACCTGTATCTAATGTCCCTGAGGCTGAGGCAGAACGAAGAGGTAAAACACAGGACCCTAGATATCACACATCTCTATAATACCTGTATCTAATGTCCCTGAGGCTGAGGCAGAACGAAGAGGTAAAACACAGGACCCTAGATATCACACATCTCTATAATACCTGTATCTAATGTCCCTGAGGCTGAACGAAGAGGTAAAACACAGGACCCTAGATATCACACATCTCTATAATACCTGTATCTAATGTCCCTGAGGCTGAGGCAGAACGAAGAGGTAAAACACAGGACCCTAGATATCACACATCTCTATAATACCTGTATCTAATGTCCCTGAGGCTGAACGAAGCAAAAATAAACAAAGACAAAACAAGAAGACAACGAAATGAACATCTGAAGTGACATGATGGGAAATAATATTTAAATGGAGAAATCTAACATTAATTTCCTTCCACTGAAAATATCCATCCTACTGTAATTGTTAGAATTAAAAGTCTCCACAAAATGATCTATTACGAGGGGAAACAGGAACTATAACTAACAGGTGTTGAATTAGACTACTGAGGCAAAGCGCTGATTGTCACTACTCTGTGGTTTCAAAAAGAGGGCAGCTGGAGTGAGGGAAGAAGGGGGAGGGGATGAAAGAAAAGAAATATATTAAAGCCTGTGATCACAGTGAGCTTTTCTGATTTATTTTCCTCCATTCTCTGTTTCATTCAATACTCACTAATCCAATTTGTCTATCTGACTTTAAAAGTGAGGGAAGGAGGTATGAGAAGGAGGGAAGGAGGTATGAGGAGGAGGAGAGGGTGTGGGTAGATTTAAACTTTTCCTTCGGCCAAGTCCCTTTCTGAACGTTCCAATGTATTTAGGGAAGAGCAGCACTCCTCTGTTATTCCCTCCTCCCGACTACCCTTCCCTAAAACACATGTTTAATTGTCACATACACCGGAGAGATGCGCTCGATAGACACCAACAAAAATAAAGAATGAGAGAGAAACAGAAAGAGATCAATAAAGAGATGGGGGGAAAATAAGCAAAAACAAGAACAAGATGAACATAACTTCCTGTGAGGAAGTAAGAACTCGTTAACGATCCCCGTCACCGCGGCGATATGAATATACATGAGATGAGATGAAGCATGCAACAGGAAACGTTTTAAAAACATTCTGCAACAGAAAACATATATGAGTGTTTCCTATTGGAGAGTCCAGGTAGAGAAGACCTCCCGGTTTCTGTCCATTTTCTTCCGTTTGGTGCCTGATGAACACAACCCAGAGGACTGTGGTGATGTCATCAGAGGGGGATTGTTGTGGGCAAGTAGCAAAGGCTTGATTTAATTACTACGAGTAGTGATCCGAGTGGAGAGAGAGAGGCAGAGAGAGAGAGAGAGAGAGGAGAGAGAGACAGAGAGAGAGAGAGAGAATCCTAAACAACCAACAGAGGAGCTTTGGTCACTTCATCTACATTAGAAGGTACTGGGGCCTATTGTGTTGGGAAGGGGCGAAAATGGAGAGTCAACCTGATTAACCTCCATCTCTTATTCTCTCTATTTTTTCCATTCATCTTCCGAGTCTTCTTTCCCTCTCTAACACCCTAAAGTCAGAAATACAAACAAGCAATTCCATGTTATGTTGCAGTCGCCTAGCTAGTCCATTTCACGTCATTTCAAAAGATGAGGACAGAGGCCCTAAAAGGCAAAGCTAAATGATCTTGCCACCCCCCCTCTCTGAAAACATACACAGAACATACACCACTAGAATATCACCAAAATGAACCCCTCTCGATGTTCTTTCTATCCGACTTCCATTTCCTTCAGCGCTCCATTCATCCTCCTCCTGGAGGAGCTCCCGATGCCGAGGACTTTCTGTGGGGGCTGAAGGCTCCCCCCCCCCCCCCTCGTTCAATGGCACAATGGCCCTGAGAATGGAGCTAGAGACCTGCTTTACTGAACCTGGATATAACAGGTCTGTGAATAGGACACATTAACCAATTCACTCTTTCCTTTCTCCCCCTCCTTCCCTCCTCGTCTAAAAGAGAGTGAAGAAACCGCCCCTTGCAGATTTCAATGGCTACCTTCTATTGGTGTCATTTGTCAGTGAATGCTTGCTATACAGCTTAGAGTAAGAACCAGGGAAGAGGGAGGGAGGAGGGAGGGAGAGGAGAGAGGGAGGGAGGAGAGGAGAGGAGAGAGGGAGGGAGGGAGAGGAGAGAGAGGAAAGGAGGGGAGGGGAGAGGAGAGGAGAGGAGGAAGGAAGGAAGGAAGGAAGGAAGGAAGGAAGGAAGGAAGGAAGGAAGGAAGGAAGGAAGGAAGGAAGGAAGGAAGGAAGGAAGGAAGGAAGGAAGGAAGGAAGGAAGGAAGGAAGGAAGGAAGGGGGAGAGGAAGGAAGGAAGGAAGGGGGAGAGGAGGGGAGAGGAAGGAAGGGGGAGAGAGGGGTAGGGTTCAGGGATTCATAATCAAACTGTTAACCATCGGGGAGATAAACACACAGGGATGGTAAGAGACTGGGGTTTGTAAAGTCCATTTTAATGAGAGGGGTGCAGGGCTGTACACACACAGTTATCAGCCCATTACTTTCATGTCATTGATGGAACATGTTCTGAGAGGCAGAGGCAGAGAGAGCCTGTCCAAGAACATAGGTTTGCCCCTCTCCAACACATTCCCCTCTTCATTCATCTCTCTTTCCTTCTCTCTCCCTTTCTGTCTCTCCCCCTCCTCAGTACACACACACCCCTCATGTCTCTCTGTCCTCCTTTTCATCTCTCTCATCCCCCTCTCCTTCCCTCTCTCCCCCTCCTCAGTACACACACACCCCTCGTCTCTCTGTCCTCCTTTTCATCTCTCTCATCCCCTCTCTCCCCCTCCTCAGTACACACACACCCCTCATGTCTCTCTGTCCTCCTTTTCATCTCTCTCATCCCCCTCTCCTTCCCTCTCTCCCCCTCCTCAGTACACACACACCACTCATGTCTCTCTGTCCTCCTTTTCATCTCTCTCCCCCTCTCCTTCCCTCTCTCCCCCTCCTCAGTACACACACACCCCTCATGTCTCTCTGTCCTCCTTTTCATCTCTCTCATCCCCCTCTCCTTCCCTCTCTCCCCCTCCTCAGTACACACACACCCCTCGTCTCTCTGTCCTCCTTTTCATCTCTCTCATCCCCCTCTCCTTCCCTCTCTCCCCCTCCTCAGTACACACACACCCCTCGTCTCTCTGTCCTCCTTTTCATCTCTCTCATCCCCCTCTCCTTCCCTCTCTCCCCCTCCTCAGTACACACACACCCCTCATGTCTCTCTGTCCTCCTTTTCATCTCTCTCATCCCCCTCTCCTTCCCTCTCTCTCCCTCCTCAGTACACACACACCCCTCATGTCTCTCTGTCCTCCTTTTCATCTCTCTCCCCCTCCTCAGTACACACACACCCCTCATGTCTCTCTGTCCTCCTTTTCATCTCTCTCATCCCCCTCTCCTTCCCTCTCTCCCCCTCCTCAGTACACAAACACTCCTGGGCAAACATCTTAGACCCAGCGCTAACAGTCTGACAACATTCGCACACACCTCTCACTTCTACGCAAAGGACCGTGTGTGTGTGTGTGTTGGGGGCAGAGCGAGCAAACACCAGTCTGATAATAGATTTTCTCTTTTAAGCTGAAATGCTCATTTGGAGGGGGTGTGTGTGTGAACCACCTTGACAAGTTCTCTGCCTCTCCTCCACGTCTCTCTCTCTCCATCTATCTACAGATTTAGTGGTGACTCCAGGGACCCTGGAGTTCCTGATGGAACGACTGCTAGTCAGGGGTTCAGATCTTCACTTTCGGTTAGTTGTGGGGTTCATGGAGGAACCTTTAATGGTTCAATGAAGCAACGGATTCCTGGAGGAAGCCTGGGGTGGAGGCGGGGCTTAGTAGGGGCGTGGCTTAGTAGGGGCGTGGCTTTAAAATATATATTTCTGTTGACAACCCATTAGAGTAAATGTCATTCCTGTTCATCTGTTCTATTGTCATCACATGTTAAGGTTGAACACTGACAGTTGTGTAGCTTCAGTGAGGCTAACGCAGGTCTATGAGTTCCTCAAGAGATCATAGCTTCAGTGAGGCTAACGCAGGTCTATGAACACATCAAGAGATCATAGCTTCAATGAGGCTAACGCAGGTCTATGAACACATCAAGAGATAATAGCTTCAGTGAGGCTAACGCAGGTCTATGAATACATCAAGAGATCATAGCTTCAGTGAGGCTAACGCAGGTCTATGAATACATCAAGAGATCATAGCTTCAGTGAGGCTAACGCAGGTCTATGAGTTCCTCAAGAGATCATAGCTTCAATGAGGCTAACGCAGGTCTATGAACACATCAAGAGATCATAGCTTCAATGAGGCTAACGCAGGTCTATGAACACATCAAGAGATCATAGCTTCAGTGAGGCTAACGCAGGTCTATGAGTTCCTCAAGAGATCATAGCTTCAATGAGGCTAACGCAGGTCTATGAGTTCCTCAAGAGATCATAGCTTCAGTGAGGCTAACGCAGGTCTATGAATACATCAAGAGATCATAGCTTCAATGAGGCTAACGCAGGTCTATGAGTTCATCAAGAGATCATAGCTTCAGTGAGGCTAACGCAGGTCTACGAGTTCCTCAAGAGATCATAGCTTCAGTGAGGCTAACGCAGGTCTATGAATACATCAAGAGATCATAGCTTCAATGAGGGTAACGCAGGTCTATGAACACATCAAGAGATCATAGCTTCAGTGAGGCTAACGCAGGTCTATGAATACATCAAGAGATCATAGCTTCAGTGAGGCTAACGCAGGTCTATGAATACATCAAGAGATCATAGCTTCAGTGAGGCTAACGCAGGTCTATGAACACATCAAGAGATCATAGCTTCAGTGAGGCTAACGCAGGTCTATGAATACATCAAGAGATCATAGCTTCAATGAGGCTAACGCAGGTCTATGAATACATCAAGAGATCATAGCTTCAGTGAGGCTAACGAGAGAGATCAGTCAAATCCCAAATTCACAATTCATACCACTTTATTACAGTATGCAATCAGCAATGTTAATATTATATTACAATTTGTAATCCACATTAGTATTCAAGGGACATATTAATTTGCAGCTTACAAACATAATATGATGAACAGGAACAATATTTACGCTAATGAGTGACCAGAAACAACCATTTGATAAGCCACGCCTCCAATCTGACTAGGCTGCCACCTCGACAATATATTATTAAAAAGGTTCAAAATTAGGTTGACTAACTACCAGCAGTACTAGCTACATGGGCTGCAGCAACACCACTAGGTCTACTAACTACCAGCAGTACTAGCTACATGGGCTACAGCAACACCACTAGGTCTACTAACTACCAGCAACACCACTAGGTCTACTAACTACCAGCAGTACTAGCTACATGGGCTGCAGCAACACCACTAGGTCTACTAACTACCAGCAGTACTAGCTACATGGGCTGCAGCAACACCACTAGGTCTACTAACTACCAGCAGTACTAGCTACATGGGCTGCAGCAACACCACCAGCAACACCACTAGGTCCACTAACTACCAGCAGTACTAGCTACATGGGCTACAGCAACATCACTAGGTCTACTAACTACCAGCAACACCACTAGGTCTACTAACTACCAGCAGTACTAACTACATGGGCTACAGCAACATCACTAGGTCTACTAACTACCAGCAGTAGGGATGGAAGAAGAGGGATGGAATGCTTTAAGTGACAGTCCTCCTCACCCCTTCTCCCCCACTCCTCACCCCTTCTTCCATCCCTCTCTCCCCCACTCATCTACTCCACAGTCCTCCTCACCCCTTCTCCCATCCCTCTCTCCCCCACTCCTCTACTCCACAGTCCTCCTCACCCCTTCTCCCCCACTCCTCACCCCTTCTTCCATCCCTCTCTCCCCCACTCATCTACTCCACAGTCCTCCTCACCCCTTCTCCCCCACTCCTCACCCCTCTCTCCCCCACTCCTCTACACCACAGTCCTCCTCACCCCTTCTCCCCCACTCCTCACCCCTTCTCCCATCCCTCTCTCCCCCACTCCTCTACACCACAGTCCTCCTCACCCCTTCTCCCCCACTCCTCACCCCTTCTCCCATCCCTCTCTCCCCCACTCCTCTCCTCCACAGTCCTTCTTCCATCCCGCTCTCCCCCACTCCTCTACTCCACACTCCTCCTCACCCCTACTCCCATCCCTCTCTCCCCCACTCCTCTCCTCTACAGTCCTCCTCACCCCTTCTTCCACCTCTCTCTCCCCCACTCCTCACCCCTTCTTCCACCTCTCTCTCCCCCACTCCTCACAGTCCTCCTCACCCCTTCTTCCACCTCTCTCTCCCCCACTCCTCTCCTCCTGTCCTCCTCACCCCTTCTTCCACCTCTCTCCACTCCATCAAATGGTGTTTTCCCTTCAAATCAATAAACATTACCAGACAGTGACAGAGTATGGGATGGTGGAGGAGCAGATCTGTCTGCAGCCCAAATAGCTCCCTATTCCCACCTCTTCGGACCAGGGCCCATTGGGTTCTGGGGAAAGGTAGGGCACTATATAGGAGGTGGGGTGCCATCTGGTACACGGCATGTCTGTCTGTTAAAGCTCAGACCGCCCTGTCTCTATCTCTGCTGGGTTAGGAGGCGACACACACACACACACACACACACACACACACACACACACACACACACACACACACACACACACACACACACACACACACAGTACATTGAACCCAATATCCTGACGTTGCAGGAGAGGACCACACTGAACTACAGAGGACCACACTGAACTGCAGAGGACCACACTGAACTACAGAGGACCACACTGAACTACAGAGGACCACACTGAACTGCAGAGGACCACACTGAACTACAGAGGACCACACTGAACTACAGAGGACCACACTGAACTGCAGAGGACCACACTGAACTAGAGGACCACACTGAACTAGAGGACCACACTGAACTACAGAGGACCACACTGAACTACAGGGGACCACACTGAACTACAGAGGACCACACTGAACTACAGAGGACCACACTGAACTACAGAGGACCACACTGAACCACAGAGGACCACACTGAACTAGAGGACCACACTGAACTAGAGGACCACACTGAACTACAGAGGACCACACTGAACTACAGAGGACCACACTGAACTACAGAGGACCACACTGAAGTACAGGGGACCACACTGAACTACAGAGGGCCACACTGAACTACAGAGGACCACACTGAACTGCAGAGGACCACACTGAACCACAGAGGACCACACTGAACTGCAGAGGACCACACTGAACTAGAGGACCACACTGAACTAGAGGACCACACTGAACTAGAGGACCACACTGAACTAGAGGACCACACTGAACTACAGAGGACCACACTGAACTAGAGGACCACACTGAACCACAGAGGACCACACTGAACTAGAGGACCACACTGAACCACAGAGGACCACACTGAACCACAGAGGACCACACTTATTAAAGCCACTTAAAGAAGCTTCAGGAGAGAGAAAAGCCTCTGCCAGCTGTACAGTACCCCCACCCATCGATCTGTCAATTACTGTTCTCATTATGGTCACGTTCATGATTACTATTATGAACGTGACATGGGAGAGAGGGTGAGAGAAAGGGGGGTAGAGAGAGAGAGAGAGTGTGAATCAAGAGCCATTGCGAGACCAGAGCACTTCAGGTAATTAATATAGCGCAAGGGGGTAGATGAAGTGGGTGTGTGAGAGAGAGAGAAGTGGGGGGGCTCACCTGGTGATATGTTATTAGTGAACCTCTTAACCATACAACAATACTTCCAGGACACACACCGTATTCCTCCCCCAACACACACACACACCGTATTCCTCCCCCAACACACACCCACCGTATTCCTCCCCCAACACACACCCACCGTATTCCTCCCCCAACACACACACACCGTATTCCTCCCCCAACACACACACACCGTATTCCTCCCCCAACACACACACACACCCACCGTATTCCTCCCTCAACACACACACACCGTATTCCTCCCCCAACACACACCCACACACCCACTGTATTCCTCCCCCAACACACACACTGTATTCCTCCCCCAACACACACACACACACCGTATTCCTCCCCCAACACACACCCACACACCCACTGTATTCCTCCCCCAACACACACACTGTATTCCTCCCCCAACACACACACACACACCGTATTCCTCCCCCAACACACAACCACCTTATTCCTCCCCCAACACACACACCTACCGTATTCCTCCCCCAACACACACACACACCATATTCCTCCCCCAACACACACACACACACATACACACACCGTATTCCTCCCCCAACACACACACACACACACACACCGTATTCCTCCCCCAACACACACACACACCGTGCTCTACATAACCCATAGGGCTCTGGTCAACAGTAGTGTACCATTACCCATAGGGCTCTGGTCAACAGTAGTGCACTACATTACCCATAGGGCTCTGGTCAACAGTAGTGCACTACATTACCCATAGGGCTCTGGTCAACAGTAGTGCACTACGTTACCCATAGGGCTCTGGTCAACAGTAGTGCACTGCATTACCCATAGGGCTCTGGTCAACAGTAGTGTACCATTACCCATAGGGCTCTGGTTAACAGTAGTGTACCATTACCCATAAGGCTCTGGTCAACAGTAGTGTACCATTACCCATAATTCATGACATTACTATCCCCTCCTATCATTATTAATTCATTACATTACTGTCCCCTCCTATCATTATTAATTCATTACTGTCCCCTCCTATCATTATTAATGCATTACATTACTGTCCCCTCCTATCATTATTAATTCATTACTGTCCCCTCCTATCATTATTAATTCATTACATTACTGTCCCATCCTATCATTATTAATTCATTACATTACTGTCCCCTCCTATCATTATTAATTCATTACATTACTGTCCCCTCCTATCATTATTAATTCATTATTGTCCCCTCCTATCATTATTAATTCATTACTGTCCCCTCCTATCATTATTAATTCAATACATTACTATCCCCTCCTATCATTATTAATTCATTACATTACTGTCCCATCCTATCATTACTAATTCATTACTGTCCCCTCCTATCATTATTAATTCATTACTGTCCCCTCCTATCATTATTAATTCATTACTGTCCCCTCCTATCATTATTAATTCATTACATTACTGTCCCCTCCTATCATTATTAATTCATTACATTACTGTTCCCTCCTATCATTATTAATTCATTACATTACTGTCCCCTCCTATCATTATTAATTCATTACATTACTGTCCCCTCCTATCATTACTAATTCATTAATGTCCCCTCCTGTCATTATTAATTCATTACATTACTGTCCCCTCCTATCATTATCCATTCATTACTGTCCCCTCCTATCATTATCAATGCATTACATTACTGTCCCCTCCTATCATTATTAATGCATTACTGTCCCCTCCTATCATTATGAATGCATTACATTACTGTCCCCTCCTATCATTATTAATTCATTACATTACTGTCCCCTCCTATCATTATTAATTCATTACATTACTGTCCCCTCCTATCATTATTAATGCATTACTGTCCCCTCCTATCATTATTAATTCATTACTGTCCCCTCCTATCATTATTAATGCATTACATTACTGTCCCCTCCTATCATTATTATTTCATTACTGTCCCCTCCTATCATTATTAATGCATTACATTACTGTCCCCTCCTATCATTATTAATTCATTACATTACTGTCCCCTCCTATCATTATTAATTCATTACTGTCCCCTCCTATCATTATCAATTCATTACATTACTGTCCCCTCCTATCATTATCAATGCATTACATTACTGTCCCCTCCTATCATTATTAATTCATTACATTACTGTCCCCTCCTATCATTATTAATTAATTACATTACTGTCCCCTCCTATCATTATTAATTCATTACATTACTGTCCCCTCCTATCATTATTAATTCATTACATTACTGTCCCCTCCTATCATTATTAATTCATTACATTACTGTCCCCTCCTATCATTATTCATTAACCACATCCAACAGCAGAACCGTGCTGCAAAGTGCACTACTTTTGACCAAGACCCATAGGGAATCCCATAGGGCTCCGGCCAAAAGTAGTGCACTATATAGGGAACAGGGTGCCAATTGGGACTGAGGAACAGAACAGGCGTGGTAATATGACACCCCTTAAATTAGTTCTAACATCCTGACACCCCGTGGGGGGGAGGGTCAAAGAGAGGGGCTAATGAAGGGGGCGGGGGCCATTATGCTAATATTTCCCAGCCTGTCTGTGAACAGAGCAGGGGGCAGCTCCACTGAGCTTTAGCTGTTCTCTCTGTGCCTGTCGCACTCTCTCTTTCGCTCTCTCAGGAAGCCTATCCACCCTCCCCCTCTCTCTCTCTCTGTTTCAATTCATTGTTTCTCTCACTCGCTCTCTTTTCCTAACGCTCTTTCTCTTTGTACATCCTCATCTCCTCCTTTTATTGGTATAAATATCCCTTGAATATCCATCAAGAAATTGTTCAGTTCAAAATGTAGAGCACAGTATTTGGGGCTGTGTTAGACATTCTAAATGGGGAGGGCCTGTGTTAGACGTTCTAAATGGGGAGGGCCTGTGTTAGACATTCTAAATGGAGAGCACAGTATTTAGGCCTGTGTTAGACATTCTAAATGGGGAGGGCCTGTGTTAGACATTCTAAATGGAGAGGGCCTGTGTTAGACATTCTAAATGGAGAGGGCCTGTGTTAGACATTCTAAATGGGGAGGGCCTGTGTTAGACATTCTAAATGGAGAGCACAGTATTTAGGCCTGTGTTAGACATTCTAAATGGGGAGGGCCTGTGTTAGACATTCTAAATGGGGAGGGCCTGTGTTAGACATTCTAAATGGGGAGGGCCTGTGTTAGACGTTCTAAATGGGGAGGGCCTGTGTTAGACGTTCTAAATGGGGAGGGCCTGTGTTAGACATTCTAAATGGGGAGGGCCTGTGTTAGACATTCTAAATGGGGAGGGCCTGTGTTAGACATTCTAAATGGAGAGCACAGTATTTAGGCCTGTGTTAGACATTCTAAATGGGGAGGGCCTGTGTTAGACATTCTAAATGGAGAGGGCCTGTGTTAGACATTCTAAATGGAGAGGGCCTGTGTTAGACATTCTAAATGGAGAGGGCCTGTGTTAGACATTCTAAATGGAGAGGGCCTGTGTTAGACATTCTAAATGGGGAGGGCCTGTGTTAGACATTCTAAATGGGGAGGGCCTGTGTTAGACATTCTAAATGGGGAGGGCCTGTGTTAGACATTCTAAATGGGGAGGGGCTGTGTTAGATGAAAAGCTACACGTTGAATTGATGGATGTGTATTAACACAAGCTGCCCAATTAGTGTTCTCAACAGGTGGTGGCGCGGGAGACAACCCTGTTTATGTGAGTTAAATCAACTCCATGTGTTAGTTAATAGACACTGCTCCTCTGCCAAGCCCTCTAAACGTTTCACACCTTAGTGGAAGTGTAAACACACTCAAGGCTAAACACACAAGCTGACTTTACTAGCTTAAAGGGACAGTTCGAGATTTAGGCAATTAAGGCCTTTTTTTTCTATTTACCGAATTAACTCATGCATTTTTTATGTCTCTGCGTGCAGTTTGAAGGAAGTTGAGGTCGTTTTTGGAGCGACTGCTAACTAGCGTTAGCGCAATGACTGGATGTTTATGGGATCCACTAGCATGAGTTCATCTGACTCTGGGTAAGCAGAAAATTGACAAAACCTCTAATTATTCCTTTAACCCCAGTACATGGGTTGAGGGTATACACAAACAAAGTAGCTTTTTGTATAAAAAATAAGAATCTATAAATGAGATGAACACGACATTATACCAGCCCCAAATGTGACAACGACGCCACCCAACCCTACACATCAACTCAATACACATGTCAAAAAACAGTCAACAGTCCTTCTAAATGACTATTTGAATGAGAATGTATTGCTGAAGCCAGCTGTTGGAATCAGTAGCCTAGAGTGGTCATAGGTCCACTACAATGGGGAAATAGCCTAGAGTGGTCATAGGTCCACTACAATGGGGAAATAGTCTAGAGTGGTCATAGGTCCACTACAATGGGGAAATAGTCTAGAGTGGTCATAGGTCCACTACAATGGGGAAATAGCCTAGAGTGGTCATAGGTCCACTACAATGGGGAAATAGTCTAGAGTGGTCATAGGTCCACTACAATGGGGAAATGGTTTAGAGTGGTCATAGGTCCACTTCAATGGGGAAATAGCCTGGAGTGGTCATAGGTCCACTACAATGGGGAAATAGCCTGGAGTGGTCATTGGTCCACTACAATGGGGAAATAGCCTGGAGTGGTCATTGGTCCACTAAAATGGGGAAATAGTCTAGAGTGGTCATAAGTCCATTACAATGGGGAAATAGCCTAGAGTGGTCATAGGTCCACTACAATGGGGAAATAGTCTAGAGTGGTCATAGGTCCACTACAATGGGGAAATAGTCTAGAGTGGTCATAGGTCCATTACAATGGGGAAATAGTCTAGAGTGGTCATAGGTCCATTACAATGGGGAAATGGGCTGGTGACAACAGCAGAGCTGCGTTCCAGTGCAGTACTTTTGACCAGAGCCATGTGGGGTCCTGGTCAATCTGGTGAAAAGTAGTGCACTACATAGGGAATAGGGTGCAGTTTGGGATTCCCGATAGCATAGCAGCAGGGCCTGTTAGTAAGAGAACAGGGTCATTACCCAGACCAACCCCTGGTCATTACACCATCACTGTTAAAACAACTGAAGCCGTTAGCATGAGAAAAGGACAGTTAACTGACTAGCGTAGCTCAAATACGATTATGTGTTCAGGCCCGCAATTTGGTAACTAAACAGTCATCAATTATGCAAACCCAAACTGTGAGTTAAAGAGAGAGAGCACTATGTACAGCAGTGGCTCTAGATTCTAGATCCAAACTGTTAGTTAAAGACAGAGAGCACTATGTACAGCAGTGGCTCTAGATTCTAGATCCAAACTGTTAGTTAAAGACAGAGAACACTATGTACAGCAGTGGCTCTAGATTCTAGATCCAAACTGTTAGTTAAAGACAGAGAACACTATGTACAGCAGTGGCTCTAGATTCTAGAGCCAAACTGTTAGTTAAAGACAGAGAACACTATGTACAGCAGTGGCTCTAGATTCTATATCCAAACTGTTAAAGACAGAGAACACTATGTACAGCAGTGGCTCTAGATTCTAGATCCAAACTGTTAGTTAAAGACAGAGAACACTATGTACAGCAGTGGCTCTAGATTCTAGATCCAAACTGTTAGTTAAAGACAGAGAACACTATGTACAGCAGTGGCTCTAGATTCTAGAGCCAAACTGTTAAAGACAGAGAACACTATGTACAGCAGTGGCTCTAGATTCCAGATCCAAACTGTTAGTTAAAGACAGAGAACACTATGTAGAGCAGTGGCTCTAGATTCTAGATCCAAACTGTTAGTTAAAGACAGAGAACACTATGTACAGCAGTGGCTCTAGATTCTAGAGCCAAACTGTTAGTTAAAGACAGAGAACACTATGTACAGCAGTGGCTCTAGATTCTAGATACAAACTGTTAAAGACAGAGAACACTATGTACAGCAGTGGCTCTAGATTCTAGATACAAACTGTTAAAGACAGAGAACACTATGTACAGCAGTGGCTCTAGATTCTAGATCCAAACTGTTAGTTAAAGACAGAGAACACTATGTGCAGCAGTGGCTCTAGATTCTAGATCCAAACTGTTAGTTAAAGACAGAGAACACTATGTACAGCAGTGGCTCTAGATTCTATATCCAAACTGTGAGTTAAAGACAGAGAACACTATGTACAGCAGTGGATCTAGATTCTATATCCAAACTGTTAGTTAAAGACAGAGAACACTATGTACAGCAGTGGCTCTAGATTCTAGAGCCAAACTGTTAGTTAAAGACAGAGAACACTATGTACAGCAGTGGCTCTAGATTCTATATCCAAACTGTTAAAGACAGAGAACACTATGTACAGCAGTGGCTCTAGATTCTAGATCCAAACTGTTAGTTAAAGACAGAGAACACTATGTACAGCAGTGGCTCTAGATTCTAGAGCCAAACTGTTAGTTAAAGACAGAGAACACTATGTACAGCAGTGGATCTATATTCTATATCCAAACTGTTAGTTAAAGACAGAGAACACTATGTACAGCAGTGGCTCTAGATTCTAGAGCCAAACTGTTAGTTAAAGACAGAGAACACTATGTACAGCAGTGGCTCTAGATTCTATATCCAAACTGTTAAAGACAGAGAACACTATGTACAGCAGTGGCTCTAGATTCTAGAGCCAAACTGTTAGTTAAAGACAGAGAACACTATGTACAGCAGTGGCTCTAGATTCTAGAGCCAAACTGTTAGTTAAAGACAGAGAACACTATGTACAGCAGTGGCTCTAGATTCTATATCCAAACTGTTAAAGACAGAGAACACTATGTACAGCAGTGGCTCTAGATTCTAGAGCCAAACTGTTAGTTAAAGACAGAGAACACTATGTACAGCAGTGGCTCTAGATTCTAGAGCCAAACTGTTAGTTAAAGACAGAGAACACTATGTACAGCAGTGGCTCTAGATTCTATATCCAAACTGTTAGTTAAAGACAGAGAACACTATGTACAGCAGTGGCTCTAGATTCTAGATCCAAACGGTTAAAGACAGAGAACACTATGTACAGCAGTGGCTCTAGATTCTAGATCCAAACGGTTAAAGACAGAGAACACTATGTACAGCAGTGGCTCTAGATTCTAGATCCAAACTGTTAAAGACAGAGAACACTATGTACAGCAGTGGCTCTAGATTCTAGATCCAAACGGTTAAAGACAGAGAACACTATGTACAGCAGTGGCTCTAGATTCTAGATCCAAACGGTTAGTTAAAGACAGAGAACACTATGTACAGCAGTGGCTCTAGATTCTAGAGCCAAACTGTTAGTTAAAGACAGAGAACACTATGTACAGCAGTGGCTCTAGATTCTAGATCCAAACTGTTAAAGACAGAGAACACTATGTACAGCAGTGGCTCTAGATTCTAGATCCAAACGGTTAAAGACAGAGAACACTATGTGCAGCAGTGGCTCTAGATTCTAGATCCAAACTGTTAGTTAAAGACAGAGAACACTATGTACAGCAGTGGCTCTAGATTCTAGAGCCAAACTGTTAGTTAAAGACAGAGAACACTATGTACAGCAGTGGCTCTAGATTCTAGATCAACAACGTGTTCTTTTTGATTTCTCTACCAATGCGGATATAGACGAAGTTTAACATTGACAATATAAGAGTGGATAATAAAACTGATTTAAAAGGCATTTAAATGATTTCTAGCCAAACAAGCTGCTACATTTAAACCAAAGGGACATTTAGTAAGAAGAAGAAAAACTAAGTCCTAAAATAATATAACTGTAAAATAAACAGAATGGAATTCTTGTGTCTTAGTGGCTTTTAGCAGCTGTGTGTGTCGATCTGCTCTGCTCAGTGTGTGTGTGTGTGTGTGTGTGTGTGTAATCCGGCCTGCACTACTCTGCTATGTGTCTGTTGTTGGCCGTTGGGCCGGGGTCGCAGTAGCGGGGGAGATGAAAGCGTTGTCGGGGACGATGGCAGGACGGTTCAATAAAGAAGAGATTATCATAAGCAGTCATTGTCCCCCAGCCTCTCAGAATAACATGTGTGAGGGAGGGAGTGTGTATGCTCATGTGTGTGTGTGTGAGGGAGTGTGTATGCTCATGTGTGTGTGTGTGAGTGAGTGTGTATGCTCATGTGTGTGTGTGTGAGTGTGTGTGTATGCTCATGTGTGTGTGTGTGTGAGTGAGTGTGTATGCTCATGTGTGTGTGTGTGAGTGAGTGTGTATGCTCATGTGTATGTGTGAGTCTGTGTGTGAGTATTGTACTACAGACATCAGACTAAAGCTGATCGGCCATATCAGTAGCAGGCCCAGAAACAGCCTCAGCCTGCCCTGCTCTGTCTGCCCTGCCCTCTCTGCTCTGTCGGCCCTGCCCTGTCTTCTCTGTCTTCCCTGTCTGCTCTGTCTGTTCTGTCTGCCAGCAGCTAACTTCAGCTCAGAGTGAACGACACTATATATACAAAAGTATGTGAACACGCCTTCAAATTAGTGCATTCCGCTATTTCAGCCACACCCATTGCTGACAGGTGTATAAAATCGAGCACACTGCCATGCAATCTCCATAGATAAACATTGTCAGAAGAATGGCCTTACTGAAGAGCTCACTATCTTTCAATGTGGCACCGTCATAGGATGCCACATTTACAACAAGTCAGTTTGTCAAATTTCTGCCCTGCTAGAGCTGCCCTGGTTAACGTTATATTTTGTTGGTAGGTCACACAAGCTCACAGAACGGGACAGCGCGTTGAGAGTAACAATCGTCTGTCCTCGGTTGCAACACTCACTATCGATTTCCAAACTGCCTCTGGAAGCAACACCAGCAAGTCAGAACTGTTCGTCGGAAGCTTCATGAAATGGGTTTCCACGGCCTGAACAGCCGCACACAAGCCTAAGATCACCACGTGCAAAGCCAAGCGACGACTGGAGTGGCGTAAAGCACACCGCCACTGGACTCTGGAACAGTGGAAACGTTTTCTCTGGAGTGATGAATCACGCTCACTATCTGGCAGTCCGACGGACTAATCTGGGTTTGGCGGATGCCAGGAGAACGCCACCTGCCCGACTGCATAGTGCCAACTGTAAAGTTTGGTGGAATAATGGTCTGGGGCTGTTTTTCATGGTTCGGGCCCCTTAGTTCCAGTGAAGGGAAATCTTAACCCCACAGCATACAATGCCATTCTAGATGATTCTGTGCTTCCAACTTTGTGGCAACAGTTCGGGAAAGGCCCTTTCCTGTTTCAGCATGACAATGTCCCCGCGCACAAAGTGAGGTCCATACACAAATGGTTTGTCGAGATCGGTGTGGAAGAACTTGACTGGCCTGCACCGAACCCCGACCTCACCAATGCTCTTATGGCTGAATGGAAGCAAGTCCCTGCAGCAATGTTCCAACATCTAGTAGAAAGGCTTCCCAGAAGAGTGGAGGCTGTTATAGCAGCAAAGTGGGGGACCAACTCCATATGAATTCCTATGATTTTGGAATGATATGTTGGATGGGCAGGTGTCCACATACTTTTGGTCATGTAGTGTATTTAGAGGAAAGCGACAATACAAACAGAGGGGGAGGGAGAGAATATAGAGGGGGCTGAAAAAGAAAAGTCAGAAAGTAAGAAGGGGAAAGGAGAGGAGGGTTCTCAGTGATCATTTCCGTGCCAGTTTAGTCTAAATTCTACGTAGTCTCAGAACAGCAGTGGTTAGTTACCCCCTCTACCCCCTTACCCCTTCCCACCCCCTTCTACTCCCCCTGCCTCCCCCTCTCTCTCCCAGGGACTCCATCCACCCAGCTGGTTTTATCTGAAGATTGTCAGACAATGCCTAGAGGATCCCATCCCCCTAATCTTCCTAAAAACCCCCCTTTCATCCCAACTGGTAAAGAATGATAGAAAAGGGCTGCTGACACTGAGCTGGGAAACACTGCACATCTGGGGGGGGGGGGGTGGGGGTGATGGTGTGTGTGAGAGAGAGAGAGAGAAAGAGAGAGAGAGAGATTGTGTTTGTGCGTTTAGGGAGGGGGAGGGGGGGGGGGGTAGGGGTAGAGGGTATATGGGGTGTTGGTGTAGTTAACTAATTAAATAGTTTTGCTGCTCAAACATTCAAATGGCCAAAGAGGAGATTAAGGGGGGGTGGGAGTTTTTACATTTTTTAATCTGTGTTCTGACCCAACAAACCACCCCCCCCCCCCCCAATCCCCGCAGTCACACACACACACACACACACACACACACACACACACACACACACACACACCCTTAACTACCAGATTAGTTTGTTTCACCCCACAAAGGGTTAAAAGGCAATAGGTTTAGGCACATTCCAGAGATGTTTCTCTCCCAAATACAACTGATTTTAAAATGGCCTATAAGCACTTAAAGTCAGTGAGTTGTGAACTGCTGTCCATACTAACAACAAATAGCTTTAACAATTTACAAATAACCTGGAAGCAACAGCCAAGAGAGCTTATTTCCCAACTAGCCTCATCTCTATTGGCCTGTGAGTTAATTGATTAAACACAATTGAATTAATTTAATTTAATTGATTCATCCTTCCTTTCTCCCCTCTCTTTTTTGATGTAGAGTCTCCTTGTTTTTTTAAAAGGCATTTTAAATCCTATGTAATTCTATTATTATTATTAAAAAGGTCACTGATAAAAACGTACAAATTCCTCAAACTCTCCAAAACTTCCCACAGACATACCAGAGAAACAGACAGACAAGAATACGACTCGGCCATAGCCGTGACCAAGACAACGACTCAGCCATAGCCGTTACCAAGACAACGACTCAACCATAGCCGTTACCAAGACAATGACTCAACCATAGCCGTTACCAAGACAATGACTCAACCATAGCCGTTACCAAGACAACGACTCGGCCATAACCGTTAAAAAGACAACGACTCGGCCATAGCCGTTACCAAGACAACGACTCGGCCATAGCCGTGACCAAGACAACGACTCAGCCATAGCCGTTACCAAGACAACGACTCGTCCATAGCCGTTACCAAGACAACGACTCGTCCATAGCCGTTAACAAGACAACGACTCGTCCATAGCCGTTAACAAGACAACGACTCGGCCAAAGCCGTTACCAAGACAACGACTCGGCCATAGCCGTTACCAAGACAACGACTCGTCCATAGCCGTTAACAAGACAACGACTCGTCCATAGCCGTTAACAAGACAACGACTCGGCCAAAGCCGTTACCAAGACAACGACTCGGCCATAGCCGTTACCAAGACAACGACTCGTCCATAGCCGTTAACAAGACAACGACTCGTCCATAACCGTTAACAAGACAACGACTCGTCCATAGCCGTTACCAAGACAACGACTCGTCCATAGCCGTTACCAAGACAACGACTCGGCCATAACCGTCACATGACAACGACTCGGCCATAGCCGTCACATGACAACGACTCGTCCATAGCCGTCACATGACAACGACTCGTCCATAACCGTTAACATGACAACGACTCGTCCATAGCCGTTAACAAGACAACGACTCGTCCATAGCCGTTAACAAGACAACGACTCGTCCATAGCCGTTACCAAGACAACGACTCGGCCATAACCGTCACATGACAACGACTCGGCCATAGCCGTCACATGACAACGACTCGGCCATAGGCGCCACACGACAACGACTCGTCCATAACCGTTAACATGACAACGACTCGTCCATAGCCGCCACACGACAACGACTCGTCCATAGCCGTTAACAAGACAACGACTCGGCCATAGCCGTTAACAAGACAACGACTCAGTCATAGCCGTTACCAAGACAACGACTCAGTCAACGACTTACCTAACCAACATTCATGTACACAAAAAAAACAACGAGAGAGAGAGAGAGAGAAAAGGCTATGACAACACAACACAACAACAAAACGAGGGAATGATGATTACAGTAGACACAACAACCCCTCCCTCCCTCCCTCCCTCCCTCCCTCCCTCCCTCCCTCCCTCTCTCTCTCAGAGTATTATAGTGGGAACACTTTTTCTTCTCTTGGTGCTGCCAGATTATACTGGGTATCCCATTAAAGTTGGTGAAATGCCATTCTTGTGTCTTTAAGCCCTGGCATACGGGGTGAAGACGAGTCTTGCCTGCAGCTTACAAGGCTCCAGCACGGTGTCATCTGGACATAGTTACATTCATTAATGCTAAGCTTCTTTAGCAGCCATACGTTTCTGAAAGAACTGGAGGTCTGATAATATACCCGAAGCCGCAGACACTGGCTGTGTGTGTGTTGGTGTGTAACTCAGAGAGTAACGCATCACTCTCACACCACTCATGTCGCTTCAAAATCAGCGTAACTAGAGGCTGTTGACTACACTACTACACTAGAGGCTGCTGACTACACTACTCCACTAGAGGCTGTTGACTACACTACTAGACTAGAGGCTGTTGACTACACTAGAGGCTGCTGACTACACTACTATACTAGAGGCTCTTGACTCCACTACTCCACTAGAGGCTGTTGACTACAGTACTACACTAGAGCCTGTTGACTATAGAGGCTGCTGACTACACTAGAGGTTGATAACTACACTAGAGGCTACTGACTACACTAGAGGCTGCTGACTACACTACTACACTAGAGGCTGCTGACTGCACTACTACACTAGAGGCTGTTGACTACAATACTACACTAGAGGCTGCTGACTACACTAGAGGCTGTTGACTACACTACTACACTAGAGGCTGCTGACTACACTACTACACTAGAGGCTGTTGACTACACTACTACACTAGAGGCTGTTGACTACACTACTACACTAGAGGCTGTTGACTACACTAGATGCTGCTGACTACACTACTATACCAGAGGCTGTTGTCTACACTACTCCACTAGAGGCTGTTGACTACACTACTACACTAGAGGCTGCTGACTACACTACTACACTAGAGGCTGTTGACTACACTACTACACTAGAGGCTGTTGACTACACTAGAGGCTGCTGACTACACTACTACACTAGAGGCTGTTGACTACACTACTCCACTAGAGGCTGTTGACTACACTACTACACTAGAGTCTGTTGACTACACTACTACACTAGAGGCTGCTGACTACACTACTACACTAGAGGCTGTTGACTACACTACTACACTAGAGGCTGTTGACTGCACTACTACACTAGAGGCTGTTGACTACACTAGAGGCTGCTGACTACACTAGAGGCTGTTGACTACACTACTACACTAGAGGCTGCTGACTACACTACTACACTAGAGGCTGTTGACTACACTACTACACTAGAGGCTGTTGACTACACTAGAGGCTGCTGACTACACTACTATACTAGAGGCTGTTGACTCCACTACTCCACTAGAGGCTGTTGACTACACTACTCCACTAGAGGCTGTTGACTACACTACTACACTAGAGGCTGCTGACTACACTACTACACTAGAGGCTGCTGACTACACTACTACACTAGAGGCTGCTGACTACACTACTACACTAGAGGCTGCTGACTACACTACTACACTAGAGGCTGCTGACTACACTACTACACTAGAGGCTGTTGACTACACTACTACACTAGAGGCTGTTGACTACACTACTACACTAGAGGCTGTTGACTCCACTACTCCACTAGAGGCTGCTGACTACACTACTACACTAGAGGCTGTTGACTACACTACTCCACTAGAGGCTGTTGACTACACTAGAGGCTGTTGACTCCACTACTCCACTAGAGTCTGCTGACTACACTACTCCACTAGGGGCTGTTGACTACACTACTATACTAGAGGATGTTGACTACACTAGAGGCTGCTGACTACACTACTAGACTAGAGGCTGTTGACTACACTACTATACTAGAGGGTGCTGACTACACTACTACACTAGAGCCTGTTGACTATAGAGGCTGCTGACTACACTAGAGGCTGATGACTACACTAGAGGCTGATGACTACACTAGAGGCTGTTGACTACACTAGAGGCCGTTGACTACACTACTACACAAGAGGCTGTTGACTACACTAGAGGATGTTGACTACACTAGAGGATGTTGACTTCACTAGAGGCGGTTGACTACACTAGAGGCTGTTGACTACACTAGAGGCTGTTGACTACACTACTAGACTAGAGTCTGTTGACTACACTACTCCACTAGAGGCTGTTGACTACACTAGAGGCTGCTGACTACACTACTATACTAGAGGCTGTTGACTCCACTACTCCACTAGAGGCTGTTGACTACAGTACTACACTAGAGCCTGTTGACTATAGAGGCTGCTGACTACACTAGAGGTTGATAACTACACTAGAGGCTGCTGACTACACTAGAGGCTGCTGACTACACTACTACACTAGAGGCTGCTGACTGCACTACTACACTAGAGGCTGTTGACTACAATACTACACTAGAGGCTGCTGACTACACTAGAGGCTGTTGACTACACTACTACACTAGAGGCTGCTGACTACACTACTACACTAGAGGCTGTTGACTACACTACTACACTAGAGGCTGTTGACTACACTACTACACTAGAGGCTGTTGACTA
>NW_022261981.1:3148169-3155669 GCF_002021735.2 Oncorhynchus kisutch | reverse complement strand
ACACACATGGAATCATGTAGTAACTGAAAAAGTGTTAAATCAAAATATATTTTAGATTCTTCAAAGTTGCCTTGATGGCAGCTTTGCACACTCTTGGCATTCTCTCAACCAGCTTCATAAGGAATGCTGTTCCAACAGCCTGGAAGGAGTTCCCACATATGCTGAGCACTTGTTGGCTGCTTTATCTTCACTCTGCGGTCCGACTCATCCCTAACCATCTCAACTGGGTTGAAGTTGGATGATTGTGGAGGCCAGGTCATCTGATGCAGTCCTCCATCACTCTCCTTCTTAATCAAATAGCCCTTACACAGCCTGGGAGGTGTGTTCTGGGTCATTGTACTGTTGAAAATCAAATGATAGTCCCACTAAGCCCAAACCAGATGGGAGGGTGTATCGCTGCAGTATGCTGTGGTAGCCATGCTGGTTAAGTGTAACTTGAATTCTAAACAAATCACTGACAGTGTCACCAACACAGCACCATAACACCTCCTCCTCCATGCTTCACGGTGGGAACCACACATGCAGAGATCATCCGTTAACATAATCTGCGTCTCACAAAGACACGGCGGTTGGATCCAAAAATCTCAAATTTGGACTCATCAGACCAAAGGACAAATTTCCACCAGTCTAATGTCCATTGCTCGTGTTTCTTGGCCCAAGCAAGTCTCTTCTTCATATTGGTGTCCTTTAGTAGTGGTTTCTTTGCAGCAATTAGACCATCATGGCCTGACTCACACAGTCTCCTCTGAACAGTTGATGTTGAGATGTGTCTGTTACTTAAACTCTGAAGCATTTATTTGGGCTGCAATTTCTGAGGTGCAGTTAACTCTGCTGCGGAGGGAGGATAAGTTCCTTAGAGTTAAGTCTGGGTCTTCCTCTCCTGTGACGGTCCTCATGAGAGCCAGTTTCATCATAGCGCTTGATGGTTTTTGCGACAGCACTTGAAGAAACTTTCAAAGTTCTTGAAATCTTCCGGATTGACTGACCTTCATATTTTAAATTAATGATGGGCTGTCGTTGGTCTTTGCTTATTTGAGCTGTTCTTGCTATAATATGGACTTGGTATTTGACCAAATAGGGCTATCTTCTGTATACGACCCCTAACTTGTCACAACAACTGATTGTCTCAAACGCATTATGAAGGAAAGAAATTCCACAAATGAACTTTTAACAAGATACACCTGTTAATTGAAATGCATTCCAGGTGACTACCTCATGGAGCTGGTTGAGATAATGCCAAGAGTGTACAAAGCTGTCATCAAGACAAAGGATGGCTATTTTTGAAGAATCTCAAATATAAAATATATTTGGATTTTTTTAACAGTATTTTGGTTGCTACATGATTCCATATGTGTTATTTCATAGTGTTGATGTCTTCACAGTTATGTAGAAAATAGTAAAAATACAGGAAAACCCTTGAATAAGTAGGTGTGTCCAAACATGTATTAGCATTTATTATTCTAACATTCGGTAAACGCTCTCCCAACGTGGTCACCTGCTATGCTGTGAAGGAAACACACCTGTCAGCCCAGGAATAAAGGTAATGTATCATCGTGATAAAATAGGACTTTCGTTATAATTATCATCAATAACTATTATTATCCCCCTAACATTAGGTGAGCGTTCTCCCAACGTTGTGAACTGCTATGCTGTGAAGGACACTCTACTCCCCCCAGTCCCGGAATAACAAGTTCATTAGGCGGAGAGCGGCGCCCCAGGAATTCAAATCCCCCCCCCTCCGACCCACCGCCGCACTCTGATTGGCTGCCTGGCTGCCGTGCTCTGCGTCGGCACGGCGATGGGGCTCGTTAGAACCCTGCAGTAATTAAGAGCTGTTAGAAAGTGAATTCTCCCAACGCAGATTAGGAAATTAAACTATTTACTGATTACATATTAATACACACACAACAATGGGGCCTGCCATAAGCTTGGAAGGCCACCGAGGAATTAATGGCTGTACTTCATTACCATAAACAATGGAAGCATAGAAAGGCAGTTTTATGCCACTCTCTCTTCTGTAATGTGCCTGATATCAGAAGACACTTGACAATTCTTGTTCAATTATCTCTATTATTCAATGTGCTGTGAACTGCCTCCCAGTAAATAAATTAACCACCCCAATTACTTTGTATTCATCTGGGGAGAACCACCGTCTCGTACCGCGTAATAGAAAAAGAGAAAACCGGTGCAGAACTCAGAAAGCATTGCTGGGGGAAGAAACTGGGGAATATGGGGAGAGAGAGGGAGGGGGAGGAGAGAGAGGGAGGGAGAGGAGAGAGAGGGAGGGAGAGGAGAGAGAGGGAGGGAGAGGAGAGAGAGGGAGGGGGAGGAGAGAGAGGGAGGGGGAGGAGAGAGAGGGGGGGAGGAGAGAGAGGGGGGGAGGAAGAGGTGGGAGGGAGAGAAAGAGAGAAGGGAGAGAGAAATGGAAAGGAGAAAGAGAGAGAAATGGAAAGAAGAAGGAGAAATAAAGAGAGAAAGGAGAGAGAAATGGAAAGGAGAAGGAGAGATAAAGAGAGAAAGGAGAGAGAAATGGAAAGGAGAAGGAGAGATAAAGAGAGAAGGGAGAGAGAAATGGAAAGGAGAAGGAGAGATAAAGAGAGAAGGGAGAGAGAAATGGAAAGGAGAAGGAGAGATAAAGAGAGAAAATAAGAGAGGCAGTGAGAAGGGGAAGAGGGGGAGAGAGAAATGGAAAGAAGGAGGAAAAGATGGGGGGGAAGAAAACGTGTTGAAGCAGACAGAGGAATGAGTCAACGGTCTCTTCTGATCTGACCACAAGCCCAAAAGCACTCCACGAATCCTACCCCCCCCCCCCCCCCCCACACACACACACACACTCGTTAACAGAACAGTTGGCTCCATAACCAAGTTATTCAGATGTTTTCAGACCTCTAAAGTAGTCTGATGTCAAGATGAGTCTACATGCCATGCTATGGCCCTTCTTAAAGACCCACCACATGGGACAGGACCATCTAGACAGAGCCTGCCATGCTATGGCCCTTCTTAAAGACCCCCCACATGGGACAGGACCATCTAGACAGAGCCTGCCATGCTATGGCCCTTCTTAAAGACCCCCCACATGGGACAGGACCATCTAGACAGAGCCTGCCATGCTATGGCCCTTCTTAAAGACCCACCACATGGGACAGGACCATCTAGACAGAGCCTGCCATGCTATGGCCCTTCTTAAAGACCCACCACATGGGACAGGACAATCTAGACAGAGCCTGCCATGCTATGGCCCTTCTTAAAGACCCACCACATGGGACAGGACCAGCTAGCCTGCCATGCTATGGCTCTTCTTAAAGACCTGGGACAGGACCATCTAGACAGACAGGGCCTGCCATGGGACAGGACCATCTAGACAGACAGAGCCTGCCATGGGACAGGACCATCTAGACAGACAGGGCCTGCCATGGGACAGGACCAGCTAGACAGAGCCTGCCATGGGACAGGACCAGCTAGACAGAGCCTGCCATGCTTTGGCCCTTCTTAGGCCCACCACATGGGACAGGACCAGCTAGACAGAGCCTGCCATGCTATGGCCCTCCTTAAGCCCACCACATGGGACAGGACCAGCTAGCCTGCCATGCTATGGCCCTTCTTAAAGACCCACCACATGGGACAGGACCAGCTAGACAGACAGGGCCTGCCATGGGACAGGACCATCTAAACAGACAGGGCCTGCCATGGGACAGGACCAGCTAGACAGACAGGGCCTGCCATGGGACAGGACCATCCAAACAGACAGGGCCTGCCATGGGACAGGACCAGCTAGACAGACAGAGCCTGCCATGCTATGGCTCTTCTTAAAGACCCACCACATGGGACAGGACCAGCTAGCCTGCCATGAGACAAGACCAGCTAGACAGACAGGGCCTGCCATGGGACAGGACCAGCTAGACAGACAGGGCCTGCCATGGGACAGGACCAGCTAGACAGACAGGGCCTGCCATGGGACAGGACCAGCTAGACAGACAGGGCTTGCCATGGGACAGGACCAGCTAGACAGACAGGGCCTGCCATGGGACAGGACCAGCTAAACAGACAGGGCCTGCCATGGGACAGGACCAGCTAGACAGACAGGGCCTGCCATGGGACAGGACCAGCTAGACAGACAGGGCCTGCCATGGGACAGGACCAGCTAGACAGACAGGGCCTGCCATGGGACAGGACCAGCTAGACAGACAGGGCCTGCCATGGGACAGGACCAGCTAGACAGACAGGGCCTGCCATGGGACAGGACCAGCTAGACAGACAGGGCCTGCCATGGGACAGGACCAGCTAGACAGACAGGGCCTGCCATGGGACAGGACCAGCTAAACAGACAGGGCCTGCCATGGGACAGGACCAGCTGGACAGACAGGGCCTGCCATGGGACAGGACCAGCTAGACAGACAGAGCCCTCAGAAGGTACTCACACCCCTCCACTTTATCAAAATGTTGTTTTACAGCCTGATTTTAAAATGGATTCAATTGAGATTGTTTTGGTCACTAACCACAATAATGTCAAAGTGGAATTATGTTTTTCAACATTATTACAAATTCATTAAAAAATGAGAAGCTGAAATGTCTGGAGTCAATAAGTATTTACCCCCTTTGTTATGTGGAGCCTAAAGTTCAGGAGTAAACAGGTGCTTAACAAGTCACATAGTAAGTTGGATGGATTCACTCTGTCTGCAATACTAGTGATCAACATGATTTTGTAATGACTACCTCATCTCTGTAACCCACACACATACAATGATCTATAAGGTACCTCAGTCGAGCTGTGAATTTCAAACACAGATTCAACCACAAAGACCAGGGAGGTTTTCCAATGCCTCACAAAGAAGGGTTCCTATTGGTAGATGGGTAAATAAAAGCAGACATTGAATATCCCTTTGAGCATGGTGCAGTTATTAATTACACTGGATGGTGTATCAATACACCCAGTCACTACAAAGATACAGGCGTCCTTCCTAACTCAGTTGCTGGAGAGGAAGGAAACCACTCAGGGATTTCACCATGAGGCCAATGGTGACTTTAAAACAGTTACAGAGTTTAATGGCTGTGACAGGAGAAAACTTGATCAACAACGTAGCTACTCCACAATACGAACCTAAACGACAGACTGCTTTACCAAGAAGACAGTGAATGTTCCTGAGTGGCCAAGTCACAGGTAAATACGTGGAGATATTTATGACATTTATTTATTCAACAATGACAAGTAGGACGTCTTGGAAAGTCCGTTTTTACTTCTATATTTTACAACTGGAAGTGGGATTCCTCCCAGAAACGGTCCTTCAATCAACACGTTGAAAGTGGTGTTGGGGGAGTAGGTGGTGTAACGCCTGGCTCAGTCTGGGGAGCGCGACGCTGGCCACGCTAACGTCATGTGTTCCATTCCTGCTTTACTGTAAGTCTGATTAATGGCATCACTTCTAATTAAAAGTAGGGAGTTTAAACCATCCACTACTTAAACTGATCTGACCTGTTGAGGAGGGAAGGAGAGGAGGAGAGAGGGGGAGGGGAGGAGAGAGGAGAGGAGAGGAGGAAGAGAGAGGGGAGGAGGGGAGGAGAGAGGAGGAAGAGAGAGGGGAAGAGGGGAGGAGAGAGGAGAGGAGGAAGAGAGAGGGGACGAGGGTAGGAGAGAGGAGAGAGGAGGAGGAGTGAGGGGAGGAGATAGGTGAGGAGGGTAGGAGAGAGGAGGAAGAGAGAGGGGAGGAGAGAGGAGTGGAGAGGAGGAAGAGAGAGGGGAGGAGGGGAGGAGAGAGGAGGAAGAGAGAGGGGAAGAGGGGAGGAGAGAGGAGAGGAGGAAGAGAGAGGGGACGAGGGTAGGAGAGAGGAGAGAGGAGGAGGAGAGAGGGGGAGGGTAGGAGAGAGGAGGGGAGGAGAGAGGCGAGGAGGGGAGGAGGGGAGGAGAGAGGAGGAAGAGAGAGGGGAGGAGAGAGGAGGAAGAGAGAGGGGAGGAAGAGAGAGGGGAGGAGAGAGGAGTGGAGGAAGAGATAGGTGAGGAGGGTAGGAGAGAGGAGGAAGAGAGAGGGGAGGAGAGAGGAGTGGAGGAAGAGAGAGGTGAGGAGGGTAGGAGAGAGGAGGAAGAGAGAAGGGAGGAGAGAGGAGGAAGAGAGAGGGGACAAGGGTAGGAGAGAGGGGGAGGGTAGGAGAGAGGAGGGGAGGAGAGAGGAGGAGGGTAGGAGAGAGGAGGGGGAGGAGAGAGGAGGAAGAGAGGCGAGGAGGAGAGAGGAGTGGAGGAAGAGAGAGGTGATGAGGGTAGGAGAGGAGGAGGAAGAGAGAGGGGGAGGAGAGGGAGGTGGAGGTAAGAGAGAGGTGAGGAGGGTAGGAGAGAGGGAGGAAAGTAGAGGGAGGAGAGAGGAGTGGCAGGAAGAGATGAGGGGAGGAAGAGGAGTGGGGAAGGAAGAGGAGAGGGGGAGGAGGAGAGGAGTGGAGGAAGAGAGAGGGAGAGAGAGAGGGGAGGAGAGAGAGGGGAGGAAGAGAGAGGGGAGAGAGAGAGGGGAGGGGAGAGAGAGGAGTGGAGGAAGAGAGAGGGGAGGAAGAGAGAGGGGAGGAGAGAAGAGGGGAGGAAAAAAAGAGAGGAAACAGGTGGAACGAATACCGTTGCAGCCTCCGAGGACCATGAAGAGAGGGATAATAGAAGAAGCGAATAACAACCCCCCCCCCCCCTCCCAACACTCACTCCGTGTTTTTACACCCAACTACATTTTGTCCATGTCATTTGAGTGCTGCCTTACAAGGTGTTTTCTGTGGGGACGTATCCGGGGGTGAATTCTTCTCTCTCTGATACTACCAGTATTATTGTGTCAGCTGCGTCCATCCTCCATCCTGCTGCCTCACTACCTGTCTACTATCTGATTATTTACAGGGGGGCTGGCTGGGCTGGAGCTGTGCAATATCAATCTGGCTCAAGGTGTGTGTTTGTGGAAAACAGGGTGTGGTGACAGTGTGTGTGAGTGTGTGTGTGTTGTGTGTGTGTGTGTGTGTGTGTGATGTGTGTGATTGGTGTGTGTGTGTGTGTTTCCGGTAAACAACGTATCCAGCTAAGGCTACTTTATCAGCAGTGGGGGAAAAAAACTTCAGATTGACACAATGGTATTCACTCCTACAGGGTAGTAGAGGATATGGAGGATGAGGGGGGGAGAGGATTGGAGGGGAGGGGGATGAGGGAGAGAGAGATGGAGGGATGAGGGGGAGAGAGAGATGGAGGAGAGGGGATGAGGGAGAGAATGGAGGGAGAGGGGGATGAGGGAGAAGAGTGGAGGGATGAGAGAGAGAGATGGAGGCAGACATGGAGGGTGGATGAGGAGGGGAGGGGGAGAGAAGATGAGGAGACAAGGAGGGTGGATGGAGAGGGAGGGGAGAGAGATATGGAGGGAGACAAGGAGGGGTGGATGGAGAGGGAGGGGAGAGAGAAGATGGAGGGAGAGGGAGGGGGGGAGAAGAGATGGAGGGATGAGGGAGAGAGAGATGGAGGGAGACAAGGAGGGGTGGATGGAGAGGGAGGGA
>NW_022261981.1:3138640-3148069 GCF_002021735.2 Oncorhynchus kisutch | reverse complement strand
CAATCCTATTCTGTTATTTCAGTTCAGGACTCAATGGAACCGAGCCCCTTGGCTCAGACACCTGTCTGTTTCATGTCTATACAAGGTTACCCACCAGCCAACGCTTTCCAACCACACCAATCAGCCTGTTTGGAAGCCAAAAGATCACACTTCTGAGTGTGTGAGTTTGTGTGTGTATGTTGGGTTAGTGTGTGTGTGTTACCTCTTGCATTATTTAAATGCCCCCCCCCCCCCCTCTCACTTAACCCCCACCAATCATCCACCTCTCCCCTCTGCTGCATATCATTGAAGACCAGATATGTACTGGGGGAGGGGGGCTATGCATGGCTGAGCACACTGTTCAATGTGAGCTGAGCAGGCTGGCTGGGCTCCCCCCCCCCACTATCAGGCTGGCTGGGGGCTCCCCCCCCCCACACTGGTGGGACACTATCAGGCCTGGTTATCATTTCCATGAAAGACTCTCTTATCACCTGGCCCAGAGAGGTCTCCCCCCCCCCCCCCTCGCTCTCCCACCATCTATCCTCCTTCTCCCCCTTCTATCACCCTCTACTCCCACTCTCCCCCATTTCCTCCCCCTTTCATATCACCAGCCAGCCCCTCGTATCGCCTCCCTCCCTCCCTCCTTCCCTCCGTAGCTACACAACATTCACTGCTTCAAAGATTCCACCCTGCATCCCAAATGGAGCTCTATTCCTTTATAGTGCATTGGGCTCCATAAAAGTAGTGCGCACTACGTAGGGAATAGGGTGTCATTTGGGACACTACAGCCTCACACACACTTCCCCAACTCCGTGAGAGTTTGTGTGAAACGCTCAATTTGCCAAAACAGTTTTCCAGTGTAATTGGGCTTGGTACCTGTGTCCATGAGATAGCGTAGCCTCTTCTCCACGCGCGCCGCCCGGGCGTCGATGTGGCGCTGCTCGCTCTCCAGAGCAGACAGCTCCCCGACAACGTACTGACTGGTGTCTTTGAACGCCTTCTGGTAGAGGGAGAACAGAGAGAAGAGGGGGAGACGGAGAGAAGAGGGGGAGAACAGAGAGAAGAGGGGGAGAACAGAGAGAAGAGGGGAGACGGAGGAGAAGAGAGAGAAGAGGGGGAGACAGAGGAGAAAGAGAGAGAAGAGGGGGAGAAGAGGGGGAGACGGAGGAGAAGAGAGAGAGAAGAGGGGGAGACAGAGGAGAAGAGAGAGAAGGGGAGACGGAGGAGAAGAGAGAGAGAAGAGGGGGAGACGGAGGAGAAGAGAGAGAGAAGAGGGGAGACGGAGAGAAGAGGGGGAGACAGAGAGAAGAGGGGGAGATGGAGAGAAGAGGGGGAGAACAGAGAGGAAGAGGGGAGACGGAGGAGAAGAGAGAGAGAAGAGGGGAGACGGAGAGAAGAGAGAGAGAAGAAGGGGGAGACGGAGGAGAAGAGGGGGAGAAGAGGGGGAGACGGGAGAAGAGGGGAGAACAGAGAGAAGAGGGGAGACAGAGGAGAAGAGAGAGAGAAGAGGGGGAGAAGAGGGGGAGACGGAGGAGAAGAGAGAGAGAAGAGGGGGGAAGACAGAGGAGAGAGAGAGAAGGGGGAGACGGAGGAGAAGAGAGAGAAGAGGGGGAGACGGAGGAGAAGAGAGAGAGAAGAGGGGGAGACGGAGAGAAGAGGGGAGACAGAGAGAAGAGGGGGAGATGGAGAGAAGAGGGGGAGAAACAGAGAGAAGAGGGGAGACGGAGGAGAAGAGAGAGAGAGAGAGGGGGAGACGGAGACGAAGAGGAGAGAAAGGGGGAGACGGAGAGTAAGAGGAGAGAGAAGAGGGGAGACGGAGGGAGAAGGGGGGAGAAGAGGGGGAGACGGAGGAGAAGAGGGGGAGAACAGAGAGAAGAGGGGGAGACGGAGGAGAAGAGAGAGAAGAGGGGGAGAACAGAGAGAAGAGGGGGAGAACAGAGAGAAGAGGGGAGACGGAGGAGAAGAGAGAGAGAAGAGGGGGAGACGGAGGAGAAGAGAGAGAAGAGGGGGAGACGGAGAGAAGAGAGAGAGAAGAGGAGAAGAGAGAGAGAGAAGAGGGGGAGACGGAGGAGAAGAGAGAGAAGAAGAGGAGGACAGAGAGACAAAGAGAAGAAGAAGACAGAGGACAGAGAGACAAACAGAAGACAGAGGACAGAGAGACAAAGAGAAGAAAGACAGAGGACAGAGAGACAAAGAGAAGAAAGAGAGAGGACAGAGAGACAAAGAGAAGAAAGACAGAGGACAGAGAGACAAACAGAGGACAGAGAGACAAAAGAGAAGAAAGCAGAGGACAGAGAGACAAACAGAATGAAAGACAGAGGACAGAGACCAAATAGAAGACAGAGGACAAAGAGACAAAGAGAAGAAAGACAGAGGACAGAGAGACAAACAGAAGACAGAGGACAGAGAGACAAAGAGAAGACAGAGGACAGAGAGACAAAGAGAAGACAGAGGACAGAGAGACAAAGAGAAGAAAGACAGAGGACAGAGAGACACAGAGGGGTTAGAATTCCTCATGAAACAGGAATCACATACAGCATCAAAACATTATAATTTATTAAACGGGGGAGAGAGAAGAAAGGGAGAGAGGAGGTTTTGTTTTAAACAGAAGTCTTTCATTAGAAGACTGAAAAGGCACCACGATAATGGCTGCCTTGTTGTTGCTATTGTTCCCTTCTTCTTGTTGTTGTTTTGGTCTCCCTCCCTCTTCAGAGAGCGGTGGCTAGAGATAGACAGCAAAGCTTTACCAGAGAAGAAAGCGACTTGTATTTTAGCGTTTTAGTTCTAGTCGACACACTTGGAAACACTGTAGTCAGAAAAACTGACTAGTTCCCTCCCGACACACGCTCCTCTACCCAAACCTTTTTCTCCTGTGATTACACTATATGCTCCCTCTTGTCCTAATTTACTCAACCTGTATGGATGGGGTCAGGGGTCACCCCCACGTTTACCTCTTGAGTCATTCACACTCTTCCCCATCGCCCTTATTTCAGCCCACATGTCTAGTGCAGGGCTCACCAACCCTGTTCCTGGAGAGCCCCCCTGTAGGTTTTAACTCCAACCCTGTTCCTGGAGAGATACCCTCCTGTAGGTTTTAACTCCAACCCTGTTCCTGGAGAGATACCCTCCTGTAGGTTTTAACTCCAACCCTCCTGGAGGTTTTAACTCCAACCCTCCTAGAGGTTTTAACTCCAACCCTCCTGTAGGGTTTAACTCCAACCCTCCTGTAGGGTTTAACTCCAACCCTCCTGTAGGTTTTAACTCCAACCCTCCTGGAGGTATTAACTCCAACCCTCCTGGAGGTCTTAACTCCAACCCTCCTGTAGGTTTTAACTCCAACCCTCCTGTAGGTTTTAAACTCCAACCCTCCTGTAGGTCTTAACTCCAACCCTCCTGTAGATTTTAGAACCAGTGTGTTAGATGAGGGGTTTTCTTGCCAAGGGACCAATGATACCTCACATCCAGGTTAACCAGCAGCCAATCATATATTAACAAAATAATCACCACACCTCGTCTTATTACCAGGTGAATGATAACGGCTCGTAGAAGTAATCAACATGTAACAGCAACAACTAGGATGAATTAATACTATGACTAGGATGGTCTACTTTCCTTCCTTAGAGGATGAGGTGATACTATGACTAGGATGGTCTACTCTCCTTCCTTAGACGATGAGGTGATACTATGACTAGGATGGTCTACTTTCCTTCCTTAGACGATGAGGTGATACTATGACTAGGATGGTCTACTCTCCTTCCTTAGACGACGAGGTGATACTATGACTAGGATGGTCTACTCTCCTTCCTTAGACGATGAGGTGATACTATGATAGGATGGTCTACTCTCCTTCCTTAGACGATGAGGTTGATACTATGACTAGGATGGTCTACTCTCCTTCCTTAGACGATGAGGTGATACTATGACTAGGATGGTCTACTCTCCTTCCTTAGACGATGAGGTGATACTATGACTAGGATGGTCTACTCTCCTTCCTTAGAGGATGAGGTGATACTATGACTAGGATGGTCTACTCTCCTTCCTTAGACGATGAGGTGATACTATGACTAGGATGGTCTACTCTCCTTCCTTAGACGATAAGGTGATACTATGACTAGGATGGTCTACTCTCCCTTCCTTAGACGATGAGGTGATACTATGACTAGGATGGTCTACTCTCCTTCCTTAGACGATGAGGTGATACTATGACTAGGATGGTCTACTCTCCTTCCTTAGACGATGAGGTGATACTATGACTAGGATGGTCTACTCTCCTTCCTTAGACGATGAGGTGATACTATGACTAGGATGGTCTACTCTCCTTCCTTAGACGATGAGGTGATACTATGACTAGGATGGTTTACTCTCCTTCCTTAGACGATGAGGTGATACTATGACTAGGATGGTCTACTCTCCTTCCTTAGACGATGAGGTGATACTATGACTAGGATGGTCTACTCTCCTTCCTTAGACGATGAGGTGATACTATGACTAGGATGGTCTACTCTCCTTCCTTAGACGATGACGGTGATACTATGACTAGGATGGTCTACTCTCCTTCCTTGGACGATGAGGTGATACTATGACTAGGATGGTCTACTCTCCTTCCTTAGACGATGAGGTGATACTACGACTAGGATGGTCTACTCTCCTTCCTTAGACGATGGAGGTGATACTATGACTAGATGTCTACTCTCCTTCCTTAGACGATGAGGTGATACTACGACTAGGATGCGTCTACTCTCCTTCCTTAGACGATGAGGTGATACTATGACTAGGATGGTCTACTCTCCTTCCTTAGACGATGAGGTGATACTATGACTAGGATGGTCTACTCTCCTTCCTTAGACGATGAGGTGATACTATGACTAGGATGGTCTACTCTCCTTCCTTAGACGATGAGGTGATACTATGACTAGGATGGTCTACTCTCCTTCCTTAGACGATGAGGTGATACTATGACTAGGATGGTCTACTCTCCTTCCTTAGACGATGAGGTGATACTATGACTAGGATGGTCTACTCTCCTTCCTTAGACGATGAGGTGATACTATGACTAGGATGGTCTACTCTCCTTCTCCTCCTCCTGCTTACTATTCCTTAGACGGAGGCAGAAAGAAAAAGAGGGGAAAATGTTTATTCAAATTAGCTCACTAAAGAATTCCTCGAAAAAAGACATGGTATATTTAATAAAATATTTACAGCTGCTGATTCAACCTATTTTCTTAATAGGAAGAAGACCAGTGGGGAGAGAGAGAGAGACGAGAGAGAGGAGGAGAGAGAGAGAGAGAGAGAGAGAGAGAGAGAGAGAGAGAGAGAGCAGGAGAAGAGAGGAGAGAGAGAGGAGAGAGAGAGGAGAGAGAGAGAGAGAGAGAGAGAAAGAAGAGAGAGAGAGGAGAGAGAGGATAGAGAGAGATAGAGAGAGAGAGAGAGGAGAGAGAGAGAGAGAGAGAGAGAGAGAGAGAGAGAGAGAGAGAGAGAGAGAGAGGAGAGAGAGGAGAGAGAGAGAGAGAGAGAGAGAGAGAGAGAAAGAGAGATCGAAGGAGAGAGAGAGAGAAAGAGAGAGAGAGGAGAGAGAGGAGAGAGAGAGAGAGAGAAAGAGAGAGAGAGGAGAGAGAGGAGAGAGAGATAGAGAGAGAGAGGAGAGAGAGATAGGAGAGAGAGGAGAGAGAAAGAGAGAGAGAGAGGAGAGAGAGAGTGAGAGGAGAGAGAGAGAGGAGAGAGAGAGAGGAAAGAGAGAGAGGGAGAGAGAGGGAGAGGAGAGAGAGAGTGAGAGAGAGAGAGAGAGAGAGAGAGAGTGAGAGAGGAGAGAGGAGAGAGGAGAGAGGGAGAGAGAGAGAGAGAGAGAGAGAGAGAGAGAGAGAGAGAGAGAGCGATAGAGAGAAAGTTAGATATTTTTAGTCCACACAGGCCAGCACTTTTCCGGCACTCCTCCTATGAGTGGGTGTGTGGTCTTCAAGAGAGTGTGAATCTGTGAGCAACACTGTGAGGTGCTGATTCCCAGGCCCCTTCTCCCTCTCTACCTCCCTCCCTCTCCCTCCTGCTCTCTCTCTCTCTATCACATTTCTCCTCCTCAAATCAATTTTACACATGATCAGACCATTCCCTTGCATGGCGGCCTGGACCCAGCCTTAATTAGACCTGAGACATTACCATATATATTATATTAATACACACATCATTCAGCAGCTAATTCAGGACTGATGGGGATAATGGAAAGGTTGAACACCCATTAACCTCAGGGACCGGCAGGGGAGTCAGGGAGTAGGGGGTCAGGAGGTAGGGGAGAGGGGGAGTCAGGGAGGTAGGGAGAGGGGGAGTCAGGGAGTAGGGGAGAGGGGGGGAGTGAGGGAGGTAGGGGGGGTCAGGGAGGTAGGGGAGAGGGGGAGTCAGGGAGGTAGGGGAGAGGGGAGGTAGGGGAGAGGAGGGAGTCAGGGAGGTAGGGGGGGTCAGGGAGGTAGGGGAGAGGGGGAGTCGGGAAGGTAGGGGGGGGTCAGGGAGGCAGGAGAGGGGGAGTTAGGGAGGTAGGAGAGGGGGGGTCAGGGAGGTAGGAGAGGGGGGGTCAGGGAGGTAGGAGAGGGGAGTCAGGGAGGTAGGAGAGGGGGAGTCAGGGAGGTAGGAGAGGGGAGTCAGGGAGGTAGGAGAGGGGGGTCAGGGAGGTAGGAGAGGGGGAGTCAGGGAGGTAGGAGAGGGGGAGTCAGGGAGGTAGGAGAGGGGGAGTCAGGGAGGTAGGGGAGAGGGGGGAGGAGAGCGAGGCAGAGGACTCTGAGTCTCCTGTGACACAAGTAAGTAGTCATTCTCTCTCTCTCTGAGCAGCGGTATCTTGCTACTGTAATAATTAAAATGCCCCCACCCTCCTCCTCTCTTCCTTAGATCAATACAGGATATCTCTTTGTGGAGGGGAATGAAGAAGTGGTCTCTGATTGACATATCTAAAGGAGAGGAGAGAGGGATGGAGGAGAGGAGGGGAGGATGGAGAGAGGGGAGAGGGATGGAGGAGAGGAGGGGAGGATGGGGAGAGGAGAGAGGGATGGAGGAGAGGAGGGGAGGATGGGAGAGGGATGGAGGAGAGGAGGGAGGATGGGGAGAGGGATGGAGGAGAGGAGGGGAGGATGGGAGAGGAGAGAGGGATGGAGGAGAGGAGGGAGGATGGGGAGAGGGATGGAGGAGAGGAGGGGAGGATGGAGGAGGGGAGGGGAGATGAGAGTTGACGAGAGTTGTTTATCTTGTCCTTTATCTGCCAGTTATGGTGCCAGTTATCTGCCAGTTATGGGCCAGTTATCTGCCAGTTATAGGTCAGTTATCTGTCAGTTATAGGTCAGTTATCTGTCAGTTATGGGCCAGTTATCTGCCAGTTATGGGCCAGTTATGAGCCAGTTATCTGTCAGTTATAGGTCAGTTATCTGCCAGTTATGGGCCAGTTATCTGCCAGTTATAGGTCAGTTATCTGCCAGTTATCTGCCAGTTATCTGCCAGTTATGGGCCAGTTATAGGCCAGTTATGGGCCAGTTATCTGCCAGTTATAGGCCAGTTATCTGCCAGTCATCTTCCAGTTATAGGCCAGTATAAGCCAGTTATCTGCCAGTTATTGGTCAGTTATCTGCCAGTTAGCTGCCAGTTATAGGCCAGTTATCTGCCAGTTATAGGCCAGTTATCTGCCAGTTATAGGCTAGTTATCTGCCAGTTATAGGCCAGTTATAGGCCAGTTATCGGCCAGTTATCTGCCAGTTATTTGCCTGTTATCTGCCAGTTATAGGCCAGTTATCTGCCAGTTATAGGCCAGTTATAGGCTAGTTATCTGCCAGTTATAGGCCAGTTTTCTGCCAGTTATAGGCCAGTTATCTGCCAGTTATAGGCTAGTTATCTGCCAGTTATAGGCCAGTTATAGGATAGTTATCTGCCAGTTATAGGCCAGTTATCTTCCAGTTATAGGCCAGTTATCTGCCAGTTATAGGCTAGTTATCTGCCAGTTATAGGCCAGTTATCTGCCAGTTATAGGCCAGTTATGGCCAGTTATAGGCTAGTTATCTGCCAGTTGTGGGCCAGTTATGGGCCAGGTGCAGGGCTGATGCAGAGGCTTTACGGTGCGCCAGGCTGACATCTAAAGAAACAAAAGACAGGAAGAAGAAGAGGAGGAAACAGCCTCTTCTCTCCAGCGTTTTCAGGAGACCACGTCTGAACAAGACAGAGGAAATGATCCACCTTATCAGAGGGAGGGAGGGAGGGATGGAGGGAGGGGAAAGAGAGGAGGGAGGAAGGGAAGGAAGGAGGGAGGGACGGAGGGAAAGAGAGGAGGGAGGAATGGAAGGAGGGAGGGAGAGATGGATGAAGGGAGGGAAGAGAGGAGGGAGGGAGGGAAAGAGACTAGGGAGGAAGGGAGGGGGAGGGAAAGAGAGGAGGGATGTAGGGAAGGAGGGATGGAGGGAGGGAAAGAGAGATGAATTATCTATGCATAAATTACTTCATCTTCATAAGGCTTGCGAGCATCGGTGTCTGGTGCCAGTCCTCTCTCCTCGCCCGTCCGTCTCTGATCCTCTGGTACTGATCTCTGACGCTTTACCTCTGGAAGACAAGAAGAGAGGGATGGGAGGGGGGGGACAGAGAGGGTCAGAGGGAGGGGGGACAGAGAGGGACAGAGGGAGGGAGAGAGGCGAGAGAGAGGGATAGTGAGGGAGAGAGAGGAGAGGGAGGGGGGGACATAGAGGGATAGGGAGAGAGAGAGAGAGAGAGAGGGATAGGGAGGGAGGGATGAGAGAGAGAGGGGAGGGAGGGGACAGAGAGGGTCAGAGAGGGAGGGAGAAAGGAGAGAGAGGGATAAAAGGAGGGAAGGAGAGAGGGTCAGAGAGATAGGGAGCGAGAGAGGAGAGAGAGGGGAGGGAGGGGACAGAGAGGGTTAGAGAGGGAGGGAGAGAGAGAGATAAAAGGAGGGAAGGAGAGAGGGTCAGAAGGATAGGGAGGGAGAGAGGGACAGAGAGGAAGAGATGGGGGAGGGAGGGAGAGTAAGATGTTGAACCTGATTTGTGAGACATTCCACCTCATGAGCCACACAGAGAGACACTGTATGGTGCCATGGGGAGAGGAGGGATAGTGTCTACTGTGTGTGTGTGTGTGTGTGTTGTGTGTGTGTGTGTGTGTGTGTGTGTGTGTTGTGTGTGTGTGTGTGTGTGTATTTATCATGTGTGTGTTGTGTGTATTTATACATGTGTGTGTGGAGATTGTGTGTGTTTCTCTCACCTGGCCTGACCTCCACATAACTGGCTGAAGGACCTCAGCTGTGTTTTCCTGACAGCTGGCTCTGACTGAAGACTACAGGACCACGCAGTCTCTCTGTCGCCCTGCGCAGACGCTCTGCATTGTTCTGGACACACACACACACACACACACACACAGAGGCATTGTTTATACAGTCACACACACTCTCAGTAGTGCCGAGATGCCAACAGGAAAGATGTT